>NW_026040059.1:300000-560000 GCF_023375975.1 Astyanax mexicanus
ACACATTATCGTTGATTTTTTATGAATTTTTATTTATATTAAATAATGCTTAAAATTCAATAACTCAAGATTGGCACATACTACCACAACGATTCTGCCATCGTTTGAAAGAGACTGTCTTACCCTATCAGGTGTGCGACTTTCGGCAACGTACACGTTTTCGTTGATTTTTTATGAATTTTTATTTATATTAAATAATGCTTAAAATTCAATAACTCAAGATTGGCACATACTACCACAACGGTTCTGCCATCGTTTGAAAGAGACTGTCTTATTCTATCAAGTGTGCGACTTTCGGCAACGTACACGTTATCGTTGATTTTTTATGAATTTTTATTTATATTAAATAATGCTTAAAATTCAATAACTCAAGATTGGCACATACTACCACAACGGTTCTGCCATCCTTTGAAAGAGACTGTCTTAACCTATCATGTGTGCGACTTTCGGCAACGTACACATTGCCGTTGATTTTTTATGAATTTTTATTTATATTAAATAATGCTTAAAATTCAATAACTCAAGATTGGCACATACTACCACAACGGTTCTGCCATCGTTTGAAAGAGACTGTCTTAACCTATCATGTGTGCGACTTTCGGCAACGTACACGTTTTCGTTGATTTTTTATGAATTTTTATTTATATTAAATAATGCTTAAAATTCAATAACTCAAGATTGGCACATACTACCACAACGGTTCTGCCATTGTTTGAAAGAGACTGTCTTATTCTATCATGTGTGCGACTTTCGGCAACGTACACGTTATCGTTGATTTTTTATGAATTTTTATTTATATAAAATAATGCTTAAAATTCAATAACTCAAGATTGGCACATACTACCACAAAGGTTCTGCCATCCTTTGAAAGAGACTGTCTTATTCTATCATGTGTGCGACGTTCGGCAACGTACACGCTATCGTTGATTTTTTATGAATTTTTATTTATATTAAATAATGCTTAAAATTCAATAACTCAAGATTGCGACATACTACCACAACGGTTCTGCCATCGTTTGAAAGAGACTGTCTTATTCTATCATGTGTGCGACTTTCGGCAACGTACACGTTATCGTTGATTTTTTATGAATTTTTATTTATATTAAATAATGCTTAAAATTCAATAACTCAAGATTGGCACATACTACCACAACGCTTCTGCCATCCTTTGAAAGAGACTGTCTTAACCTATCATGTGTGCGACTTTCGGCAACGTACACGCTATCGTTGATTTTTTATGAATTTTTATTTATATTAAATAATGCTTAAAATTCAATAACTCAAGATTGCGACATACTACCACAATGGTTCTGCCATCGTTTGAAAGAGACTGTCTTAACCTATCATGTGTGCGACTTTCGGCAACGTACACGTTTTCGTTGATTTTTTATGAATTTTTATTTATATTAAATAATGCTTAAAATTCAATAACTCAAGATTGGCACATACTACCACAAAGGTTCTGCCATCCTTTGAAAGAGACTGTCTTATTCTATCATGTGTGCGACGTTCGGCAACGTACACGCTATCGTTGATTTTTTATGAATTTTTATTTATATTAAATAATGCTTAAAATTCAATAACTCAAGATTGCGACATACTACCACAACGGTTCTGCCATCGTTTGAAAGAGACTGTCTTATTCTATCATGTGTGCGACGTTCGGCAACGTACACGCTATCGTTGATTTTTTATGAATTTTTATTTATATTAAATAATGCTTAAAATTCAATAACTCAAGATTGGCACATACTACCACAACGGTTCTGCCATCGTTTGAAAGAGACTGTCTTAACCTATCATGTGTGCGACTTTCGGCAACGTACACGCTATCGTTCATTTTTTATGAATTTTTATTTATATTAAATAATGCTTAAAATTCAATAACTCAAGATTGGCACATACTACCACAACGGTTCTGCCATTGTTTGAAAGAGACTGTCTTATTCTATCATGTGTGCGACTTTCGGCAACGTACACGTTATCGTTGATTTTTTATGAATTTTTATTTATATAAAATAATGCTTAAAATTCAATAACTCAAGATTGGCACATACTACCACAAAGGTTCTGCCATCCTTTGAAAGAGACTGTCTTATTCTATCATGTGTGCGACGTTCGGCAACGTACACGCTATCGTTGATTTTTTATGAATTTTTATTTATATTAAATAATGCTTAAAATTCAATAACTCAAGATTGCGACATACTACCACAACGTTTCTGCCATCGTTTGAAAGAGACTGTCTTATTCTATCATGTGTGCGACTTTCGGCAACGTACACGTTATCGTTGATTTTTTATGAATTTTTATTTATATTAAATAATGCTTAAAATTCAATAACTCAAGATTGGCACATACTACCACAACGCTTCTGCCATCCTTTGAAAGAGACTGTCTTAACCTATCATGTGTGCGACTTTCGGCAACGTACACGCTATCGTTGATTTTTTATGAATTTTTATTTATATTAAATAATGCTTAAAATTCAATAACTCAAGATTGCGACATACTACCACAATGGTTCTGCCATCGTTTGAAAGAGACTGTCTTATTCTATCATGTGTGCGACTTTCGGCAACGTACACGTTATCGTTGATTTTTTATGAATTTTTATTTATATTAAATAATGCTTAAAATTCAATAACTCAAGATTGGCACATACTACCACAACGGTTCTGCCATCTTTTGAAAGAGACTGTCTTACCCTATCAGGTGTGCGACTTTCGGCAACGTACACGTTTTCGTAGATTTTTTATGAATTTTTATTTATATTAAATAATGCTTAAAATTCAATAACTCAAGATTGGCACATACTACCACAACGGTTCTGCCATCGTTTGAAAGAGACTGTCTTATTCTATCAAGTGTGCGACATTCGGCAACGTACACGTTATCGTTGATTTTTTATGAATTTTTATTTATATTAAATAATGCTTAAAATTCAATAACTCAAGATTGGCACATACTACCACAACGGTTCTGCCATCGTTTGAAAGAGACTGTCTTATTCTATCATGTGTGCGACTTTCGGCAACGTACACGTTATCGTTGATTTTTTATGAATTTTTATTTATATTAAATAATGCTTAAAATTCAATAACTCAAGATTGGAACATACTACCACAACGGTTCTGCCTTTGTTTGAAAGAGACTGTCTTAACCTATCATTTGTGAGAATTTTGGCAACGTACACGTTATCGTTGATTTTTTATGAATTTTTATTTATATTAAATAATGCTTAAAATTCAATAACTCAAGATTGGAACATACTACCACAAAGGTTCTGCCATTGTTTGAA
Source organism: Astyanax mexicanus (assembly GCF_023375975.1). Classification (NCBI taxonomy): domain Eukaryota; kingdom Metazoa; phylum Chordata; class Actinopteri; order Characiformes; family Acestrorhamphidae; genus Astyanax; species Astyanax mexicanus. The sequence continues at coordinate 303,302 of NW_026040059.1, forward strand.
AGAGACTGTCTTAACCTATTATGTGTGCGACTTTCGGCAACGTACACGTTATCGTTAATTTTTTATGAATTTTTATTTATATTAAATAATGCTTAAAATTCAATAACTCAAGATTGGCACATACTACCACAAAGGTTCTGCCATTGTTTGAAAGAGACTGTCTTATTCTATCATGTGTGCGACATTCGGCAACGTACACATTATCGTTGATTTTTTATGAATTTTTATTTATATTAAATAATGCTTAAAATTCAATAACTCAAGATTGGGACATACTACCACAACGGTTCTGCCTTTGTTTGAAAGAGACTGTCTTAACCTATCATTTGTGAGAATTTCGGCAACGTACACGTTATCGTTGATTTTTTATGAATTTTTATTTATATTAAATAATGCTTAAAATTCAATAACTCAAGATTGGCACATACTACCACAAAGGTTCTGCCATTGTTTGAAAGAGACTGTCTTAACCTATCATGTGTGCGACATTCGGCAACGTACACGTTATCGTTGATTTTTTATGAATTTTTATTTATATTAAATAATGCTTAAAATTCAATAACTCAAGATTGGCACATACTACCACAATGGTTCTGCCATCGTTTGAAAGAGACTGTCTTAACCTATCATGTGTGCAACTTTCGGCAACGTACACGCTATCGTTGATTTTTTATGAATTTTTATTTATATTAAATAATGCTTAAAATTCAATAACTCAAGATTGCGACATACTACCACAAAGGTTCTGCCATCCTGTGAAAGAGACTGTCTTATTCTATCATGTGTGCGACTTTCGGCAACGTACACGTTATCGTTGATTTTTTATGAATTTTTATTTATATTAAATAATGCTTAAAATTCAATAACTCAAGATTGCGACATACTACCACAACGGTTCTGCCATCGTTTGAAAGAGACTGTCTAATTCTATCATGTGTGCGACTTTCGGCAACGTACACGTTATCGTTGATTTTTTATGAATTTTTATTTATATTAAATAATGCTTAAAATTCAATAACTCAAGATTGGCACAAACTACCACAACGGTTCTGCCATTGTTTGAAAGAGACTGTCTTAACCTATCATGTGTGAGAATTTCGGCAACGTACACGTTATCGTTGATTTTTTATGAATTTTTATTTATATTAAATAATGCTTAAAATTCAATAACTCAAGATTGGCACATACTACCACAAAGGTTCTGCCATTGTTTGAAAGAGACTGTCTTAACCTATTATGTGTGCGACTTTCGGCAACGTACACGTTATCGTTGATTTTTTATGAATTTTTATTTATATTAAATAATGCTTAAAATTCAATAACTCAAGATTGGCACATACTACCACAAAGGTTCTGCCATTGTTTGAAAGAGACTGTCTTAACCTATCATGTGTGCGACATTCGGCAACGTACACATTATCGTTGATTTTTAATGAATTTTTATTTATTCTAAATAATGCTTAAAATTCAATAACTCAAGATTGGGACATACTACCACAACGGTTCTGCCTTTGTTTGAAAGAGACTGTCTTAACCTATCATGTTTGAGAATTTCGGCAACGTACACGTTATCGTTGATTTTTTATGAATTTTTATTTATATTAAATAATGCTTAAAATTCAATAACTCAAGATTGCGACATACTACCACAATGGTTCTGCCATCGTTTGAAAGAGACTGTCTTATTCTATCATGTGTGCGACTTTCGGCAACGTACACGCTATCGTTGATTTTTTATGAATTTTTATTTATATTAAATAATGCTTAAAATTCAATAACTCAAGATTGCGACATACTACCACAATGGTTCTGCCATCGTTTGAAAGAGACTGTCTTATTCTATCATGTGTGCGACTTTCGGCAACGTACACGTTATCGTTGATTTTTTATGAATTTTTATTTATATTAAATAATGCTTAAAATTCAATAACTCAAGATTGGCACATACTACCACAACGGTTCTGCCATCTTTTGAAAGAGACTGTCTTACCCTATGAGGTGTGCGACATTCGGCAACGTACACGTTTTCGTTGATTTTTTATGAATTTTTATTTATATTAAATAATGCTTAAAATTCAATAACTCAAGATTGGCACATACTACCACAACGGTTCTGCCATCGTTTGAAAGAGACTGTCTTATTCTATCATGTGTGTGACTTTCGGCAACGTACACGTTATCGTTGATTTTTTATGAATTTTTATTTATATTAAATAATGCTTAAAATTCAATAACTCAAGATTGGGACATACTACCACAACGGTTCTGCCTTTGTTTGAAAGAGACTGTCTTAACCTATCATGTGTGAGAATTTCGGCAACGTACACATTATCGTTGATTTTTTATGAATTTTTATTTATTCTAAATAATGCTTAAAATTCAATAACTCAAGATTGGGACATACTACCACAACGGTTCTGCCTTTGTGTGAAAGAGACTGTCTTATTCTATCATGTGTGCGACATTCGGCAACGTACACGCTATCGTTGATTTTTTATGAATTTTTATTTATATTAAATAATGCTTAAAATTCAATAACTCAAGATTGGCACATACTACCACAACGGTTCTGCCTTTGTTTGAAAGAGACTGTCTTAACCTATCATGTGTGCGACGTTCGGCAACGTACACGCTATCGTTGATTTTTTATGAATTTTTATTTATATTAAATAATGCTTAAAATTCAATAACTCAAGATTGCGACATACTACCACAACGGTTCTGCCATCGTTTGAAAGAGACTGTCTTATTCTATCATGTGTGCGACTTTTGGCAACGTACACGTTATCGTTGATTTTTTATGAATTTTTATTTATATTAAATAATGCTTAAAATTCAATAACTCAAGATTGCGACATACTACCACAATGGTTCTGCCATCCTTTGAAAGAGACTGTCTTATTCTATCATGTGTGCGACTTTCGGCAACGTACACGTTATCGTTGATTTTTTATGAATTTTTATTTATATTAAATAATGCTTAAAATTCAATAACTCAAGATTGGCACATACTACCACAAAGGTTCTGCCATCCTTTGAAAGAGACTGTCTTATTCTATCATGTGTGCGACGTTCGGCAACGTACACGCTATCGTTGATTTTTTATGAATTTTTATTTATATTAAATAATGCTTAAAATTCAATAACTCAAGATTGCGACATACTACCACGACGGTTCTGCCATCGTTTGAAAGAGACTGTCTTATTCTATCATGTGTGCGACTTTCGGCAACGTACACGTTATCGTTGATTTTTTATGAATTTTTATTTATATTAAATAATGCTTAAAATTCAATAACTCAAGATTGGCACATACTACCACAAAGGTTCTGCCATCCTTTGAAAGAGACTGTCTTATTCTATCATGTGTGCGACTTTCGGCAACGTACACGTTATCGTTGATTTTTTATGAATTTTTATTTATATAAAATAATGCTTAAAATTCAATAACTCAAGATTGGCACATACTACCACAAAGGTTCTGCCATCCTTTGAAAGAGACTGTCTTATTCTATCATGTGTGCGACGTTCGGCAACGTACACGCTATCGTTGATTTTTTATGAATTTTTATTTATATTAAATAATGCTTAAAATTCAATAACTCAAGATTGCGACATACTACCACAACGGTTCTGCCATCGTTTGAAAGAGACTGTCTTATTCTATCATGTGTGCGACTTTCGGCAACGTACACGTTATCGTTGATTTTTTATGAATTTTTATTTATATTAAATAATGCTTAAAATTCAATAACTCAAGATTGGCACATACTACCACAAAGGTTCTGCCATTGTTTGAAAGAGACTGTCTTAACCTATTATGTGTGCGACTTTCGGCAACGTACACGTTATCGTTGATTTTTTATGAATTTTTATTTATATTAAATAATGCTTAAAATTCAATAACTCAAGATTGGCACATACTACCACAAAGGTTCTGCCATTGTTTGAAAGAGACTGTCTTATTCTATCATGTGTGCGACATTCGGCAACGTACACGCTATCGTTGATTTTTTATGAATTTTTATTTATATTAAATAATGCTTAAAATTCAATAACTCAAGATTGGCACATACTACCACAAAGGTTCTGCCATTGTTTGAAAGAGACTGTCTTATTCTATCATGTGTGCGACATTCGGCAACGTACACATTATCGTAGATTTTTTATGAATTTTTATTTATTCTAAATAATGCTTAAAATTCAATAACTCAAGATTGGGACATACTACCACAAAGGTTCTGCCATTGTTTGAAAGAGACTGTCTTATTCTATCATGTGTGCGACATTCGGCAACGTACACATTATCGTTGATTTTTTATGAATTTTTATTTATTCTAAATAATGCTTAAAATTCAATAACTCAAGATTGGGACATACTACCACAACGGTTCTGCCTTTGTTTGAAAGAGACTGTCTTAACCTATCATGTGTGCGAATTTCGGCAACGTACACGTTATCGTTGATTTTTTATGAATTTTTATTTATATTAAATAATGCTTAAAATTCAATAACTCAAGATTGGCACATACTACCACAAAGGTTCTGCCATTGTTTGAAAGAGACTGTCTTATTCTATCATGTGTGCGACATTCGGCAACGTACACGCTATCGTTGATTTTTTATGAATTTTTATTTATATTAAAAAATGCTTAAAATTCAATAACTCAAGATTGGCACATACTACCACAACGGTTCTGCCTTTGTTTGAAAGAGACTGTCTTATTCTATCATGTGTGCGACATTCGGCAACGTACACATTATCGTTGATTTTTTATGATTTTTTATTTATTCTAAATAATGCTTAAAATTCAATAACTCAAGATTGGGACATACTACCACAACGGTTCTGCCTTTGTTTGAAAGAGACTGTCTTAACCTATCATGTGTGCGAATTTCGGCAACGTACACGTTATCGTTGATTTTTTATGAATTTTTATTTATATTAAATAATGCTTAAAATTCAATAACTCAAGATTGGCACATACTACCACAACGGTTCTGCCTTTGTTTGAAAGAGACTGTCTTATTCTATCATGTGTGCGACATTCGGCAACGTTAACGCTATCGTTGATTTTTTATGAATTTTTATTTATATTAAATAATGCTTAAAATTCAATAACTCAAGATTGGGACATACTACCACAACGGTTCTGCCATCGTTTGAAAGAGACTGTCTTATTCTATCATGTGTGCGACATTCGGCAACGTACACGCTATCGTTGATTTTTTATGAATTTTTATTTATATTAAATAATGCTTAAAATTCAATAACTCAAGATTGGCACATACTACCACAACGGTTCTGCCATCGTTTGAAAGAGACTGTCTTATTCTATCATGTGTGCGACTTTTGGCAACGTACACGTTATCGTTGATTTTTTATGAATTTTTATTTATATTAAATAATGCTTAAAATTCAATAACTCAAGATTGGCACATACTACCACAAAGGTTCTGCCATTGTTTGAAAGAGACTGTCTTATTCTATCATGTGTGCGACATTCGGCAACGTACACGCTATCGTTGATTTTTTATGAATTTTTATTTATATTAAATAATGCTTAAAATTCAATAACTCAAGATTGGCACATACTACCACAAAGGTTCTGCCATTGTTTGAAAGAGACTGTCTTAACCTATCATGTGTGCGAATTTCGGCAACGTACACGTTATCGTTGATTTTTTATGAATTTTTATTTATATTAAATAATGCTTAAAATTCAATAACTCAAGATTGGCACATACTACCACAAAGGTTCTGCCATTGTTTGAAAGAGACTGTCTTATTCTATCATGTGTGCGAATTTCGGCAATGTACACATTATCGTTGATTTTTTATGAATTTTTATTTATTCTAAATAATGCTTAAAATTCAATAACTCAAGATTGGCACATACTACCACAAAGGTTCTGCCATTGTTTGAAAGAGACTGTCTTAACCTATCATGTGTGCGACTTTCGGCAACGTACACGTTATCGTTGATTTTTTATGATTTTTTATTTATATTAAATAATGCTTAAAATTCAATAACTCAAGATTGGCACATACTACCACAACGGTTCTGCCATCGTTTGAAAGAGACTGTCTTATTCTATCATGTGTGCGACGTTCGGCAACGTACACGTTATCGTTGATTTTTTATGAATTCTTATTTATATTAAATAATGCTTAAAATTCAATAATTCAAGATTGGCACATACTACCACAACGGTTCTGCCATCCTTTGAAAGAGACTGTCTTACCCTATCATGTGTGCGACTTTCGGCAACGTACACGTTATCGTTGATTTTTTATGAATTTTTATTTATATTAAATAATGCTTAAAATTCAATAACTCAAGATTGGCACATACTACCACAACGGTTCTGCCATCGTTTGAAAGAGACTGTCTTATTCTATCATGTGTGCGACTTTCGGCAACGTACACGTTATCGTTGATTTTTTATGAATTTTTATTTATATTAAATAATGCTTAAAATTCAATAACTCAAGATTGGCACATACTACCACAAAGGTTCTGCCATCCTGTGAAAGAGACTGTCTTATTCTATCATGTGTGCGACTTTCGGCAACGTACACGTTATCGTTGATTTTTTATGAATTTTTATTTATATTAAATAATGCTTAAAATTCAATAACTCAAGATTGCGAAATACTACCACAACGGTTCTGCCATCGTTTGAAAGAGACTGTCTTATTCTATCATGTGTGCGACTTTCGGCAACGTACACTTTATCGTTGATTTTTTATGAATTTTTATTTATATTAAATAATGCTTAAAATTCAATAACTCAAGATTGGCACATACTACCACAACGGTTCTACCATCGTTTGAAAGAGACTGTCTTATTCTATCAAGTGTGCGACTTTCGGCAACGTACACGTTATCGTTGATTTTTTATGAATTTTTATTTATATTAAATAATGCTTAAAATTCAATAACTCAAGATTGGCACATACTACCACAACGGTTCTGGCATCGTTTGAAAGAGACTGTCTTATTCTATCATGTGTGCGACTTTCGGCAACGTACACGTTATCGTTGATTTTTTATGAATTTTTATTTATATTAAATAATGCTTAAAATTCAATAACTCAAGATTGGCACATACTACCACAACGGTTCTGCCATCGTTTGAAAGAGACTGTCTTATTCTATCATGTGTGCGACTTTCGGCAACGTACACGTTATCGTTGATTTTTTATGAATTTTTATTTATATTAAATAATGCTTAAAATTCAATAACTCAAGATTGGCACATACTACCACAACGGTTCTGCCATCGTTTGAAAGAGACTGTCTTACCCTATCATGTGTGCGACTTTCGGCAACGTACACGTTTTCGTTGATTTTTTATGAATTTTTATTTATATTAAATAATGCTTAAAATTCAATAACTCAAGATTGGCACATACTACCACAAAGGTTCTGCCATTGTTTGAAAGAGACTGTCTTATTCTATCATGTGTGCGACATTCGGCAACGTACACGCTATCGTTGATTTTTTATGAATTTTTATTTATATTAAATAATGCTTAAAATTCAATAACTCAAGATTGGCACATACTACCACAAAGGTTCTGCCATTGTTTGAAAGAGACTGTCTTATTCTATCATGTGTGCGACATTCGGCAACGTACACGCTATCGTTGATTTTTTATGAATTTTTATTTATATTAAATAATGCTTAAAATTCAATAACTCAAGATTGGCACATACTACCACAACGGTTCTGCCATCGTTTGAAAGAGACTGTCTTAACCTATCATGTGTGCGACTTTCGGCAACGTACACGCTATCGTTGATTTTTTATGAATTTTTATTTATATTAAATAATGCTTAAAATTCAATAACTCAAGATTGCGACATACTACCACAATGGTTCTGCCATCGTTTGAAAGAGACTGTCTTATTCTATCATGTGTGTGACTTTCGGCAACGTACACGTTATCGTTGATTTTTTATGAATTTTTATTTATATTAAATAATGCTTAAAATTCAATAACTCAAGATTGGCACATACTACCACAAAGGTTCTGCCATCCTTTGAAAGAGACTGTCTTATTCTATCATGTGTGCGACTTTCGGCAACGTACACATTATCGTTGATTTTTTATGAATTTTTATTTATATTAAATAATGCTTAAAATTCAATAACTCAAGATTGGCACATACTACCACAACGATTCTGCCATCGTTTGAAAGAGACTGTCTTACCCTATCAGGTGTGCGACTTTCGGCAACGTACACGTTTTCGTTGATTTTTTATGAATTTTTATTTATATTAAATAATGCTTAAAATTCAATAACTCAAGATTGGCACATACTACCACAACGGTTCTGCCATCGTTTGAAAGAGACTGTCTTATTCTATCAAGTGTGCGACTTTCGGCAACGTACACGTTATCGTTGATTTTTTATGAATTTTTATTTATATTAAATAATGCTTAAAATTCAATAACTCAAGATTGGCACATACTACCACAACGGTTCTGCCATCCTTTGAAAGAGACTGTCTTAACCTATCATGTGTGCGACTTTCGGCAACGTACACATTGCCGTTGATTTTTTATGAATTTTTATTTATATTAAATAATGCTTAAAATTCAATAACTCAAGATTGGCACATACTACCACAACGGTTCTGCCATCGTTTGAAAGAGACTGTCTTAACCTATCATGTGTGCGACTTTCGGCAACGTACACGTTTTCGTTGATTTTTTATGAATTTTTATTTATATTAAATAATGCTTAAAATTCAATAACTCAAGATTGGCACATACTACCACAACGGTTCTGCCATTGTTTGAAAGAGACTGTCTTATTCTATCATGTGTGCGACTTTCGGCAACGTACACGTTATCGTTGATTTTTTATGAATTTTTATTTATATAAAATAATGCTTAAAATTCAATAACTCAAGATTGGCACATACTACCACAAAGGTTCTGCCATCCTTTGAAAGAGACTGTCTTATTCTATCATGTGTGCGACGTTCGGCAACGTACACGCTATCGTTGATTTTTTATGAATTTTTATTTATATTAAATAATGCTTAAAATTCAATAACTCAAGATTGCGACATACTACCACAACGGTTCTGCCATCGTTTGAAAGAGACTGTCTTATTCTATCATGTGTGCGACTTTCGGCAACGTACACGTTATCGTTGATTTTTTATGAATTTTTATTTATATTAAATAATGCTTAAAATTCAATAACTCAAGATTGGCACATACTACCACAAAGGTTCTGCCATTGTTTGAAAGAGACTGTCTTATTCTATCATGTGTGCGACATTCGGCAACGTACACGCTATCGTTGATTTTTTATGAATTTTTATTTATATTAAATAATGCTTAAAATTCAATAACTCAAGATTGGCACATACTACCACAAAGGTTCTGCCATTGTTTGAAAGAGACTGTCTTATTCTATCATGTGTGCGACATTCGGCAACGTACACGCTATCGTTGATTTTTTATGAATTTTTATTTATATTAAATAATGCTTAAAATTCAATAACTCAAGATTGGCACATACTACCACAACGGTTCTGCCATCGTTTGAAAGAGACTGTCTTAACCTATCATGTGTGCGACTTTCGGCAACGTACACGCTATCGTTGATTTTTTATGAATTTTTATTTATATTAAATAATGCTTAAAATTCAATAACTCAAGATTGCGACATACTACCACAATGGTTCTGCCATCGTTTGAAAGAGACTGTCTTATTCTATCATGTGTGCGACTTTCGGCAACGTACACGTTATCGTTGATTTTTTATGAATTTTTATTTATATTAAATAATGCTTAAAATTCAATAACTCAAGATTGGCACATACTACCACAAAGGTTCTGCCATCCTTTGAAAGAGACTGTCTTATTCTATCATGTGTGCGACTTTCGGCAACGTACACATTATCGTTGATTTTTTATGAATTTTTATTTATATTAAATAATGCTTAAAATTCAATAACTCAAGATTGGCACATACTACCACAACGATTCTGCCATCGTTTGAAAGAGACTGTCTTACCCTATCAGGTGTGCGACTTTCGGCAACGTACACGTTTTCGTTGATTTTTTATGAATTTTTATTTATATTAAATAATGCTTAAAATTCAATAACTCAAGATTGGCACATACTACCACAACGGTTCTGCCATCGTTTGAAAGAGACTGTCTTATTCTATCAAGTGTGCGACTTTCGGCAACGTACACGTTATCGTTGATTTTTTATGAATTTTTATTTATATTAAATAATGCTTAAAATTCAATAACTCAAGATTGGCACATACTACCACAACGGTTCTGCCATCCTTTGAAAGAGACTGTCTTAACCTATCATGTGTGCGACTTTCGGCAACGTACACATTGCCGTTGATTTTTTATGAATTTTTATTTATATTAAATAATGCTTAAAATTCAATAACTCAAGATTGGCACATACTACCACAACGGTTCTGCCATCGTTTGAAAGAGACTGTCTTAACCTATCATGTGTGCGACTTTCGGCAACGTACACGTTTTCGTTGATTTTTTATGAATTTTTATTTATATTAAATAATGCTTAAAATTCAATAACTCAAGATTGGCACATACTACCACAACGGTTCTGCCATTGTTTGAAAGAGACTGTCTTATTCTATCATGTGTGCGACTTTCGGCAACGTACACGTTATCGTTGATTTTTTATGAATTTTTATTTATATAAAATAATGCTTAAAATTCAATAACTCAAGATTGGCACATACTACCACAAAGGTTCTGCCATCCTTTGAAAGAGACTGTCTTATTCTATCATGTGTGCGACGTTCGGCAACGTACACGCTATCGTTGATTTTTTATGAATTTTTATTTATATTAAATAATGCTTAAAATTCAATAACTCAAGATTGCGACATACTACCACAACGGTTCTGCCATCGTTTGAAAGAGACTGTCTTATTCTATCATGTGTGCGACTTTCGGCAACGTACACGTTATCGTTGATTTTTTATGAATTTTTATTTATATTAAATAATGCTTAAAATTCAATAACTCAAGATTGGCACATACTACCACAACGCTTCTGCCATCCTTTGAAAGAGACTGTCTTAACCTATCATGTGTGCGACTTTCGGCAACGTACACGCTATCGTTGATTTTTTATGAATTTTTATTTATATTAAATAATGCTTAAAATTCAATAACTCAAGATTGGCACATACTACCACAACGGTTCTGCCATCGTTTGAAAGAGACTGTCTTAACCTATCATGTGTGCGACTTTCGGCAACGTACACGCTATCGTTCATTTTTTATGAATTTTTATTTATATTAAATAATGCTTAAAATTCAATAACTCAAGATTGGCACATACTACCACAACGGTTCTGCCATTGTTTGAAAGAGACTGTCTTATTCTATCATGTGTGCGACTTTCGGCAACGTACACGTTATCGTTGATTTTTTATGAATTTTTATTTATATAAAATAATGCTTAAAATTCAATAACTCAAGATTGGCACATACTACCACAAAGGTTCTGCCATCCTTTGAAAGAGACTGTCTTATTCTATCATGTGTGCGACGTTCGGCAACGTACACGCTATCGTTGATTTTTTATGAATTTTTATTTATATTAAATAATGCTTAAAATTCAATAACTCAAGATTGCGACATACTACCACAACGTTTCTGCCATCGTTTGAAAGAGACTGTCTTATTCTATCATGTGTGCGACTTTCGGCAACGTACACGTTATCGTTGATTTTTTATGAATTTTTATTTATATTAAATAATGCTTAAAATTCAATAACTCAAGATTGGCACATACTACCACAACGCTTCTGCCATCCTTTGAAAGAGACTGTCTTAACCTATCATGTGTGCGACTTTCGGCAACGTACACGCTATCGTTGATTTTTTATGAATTTTTATTTATATTAAATAATGCTTAAAATTCAATAACTCAAGATTGCGACATACTACCACAATGGTTCTGCCATCGTTTGAAAGAGACTGTCTTATTCTATCATGTGTGCGACTTTCGGCAACGTACACGTTATCGTTGATTTTTTATGAATTTTTATTTATATTAAATAATGCTTAAAATTCAATAACTCAAGATTGGCACATACTACCACAACGGTTCTGCCATCTTTTGAAAGAGACTGTCTTACCCTATCAGGTGTGCGACTTTCGGCAACGTACACGTTTTCGTAGATTTTTTATGAATTTTTATTTATATTAAATAATGCTTAAAATTCAATAACTCAAGATTGGCACATACTACCACAACGGTTCTGCCATCGTTTGAAAGAGACTGTCTTATTCTATCAAGTGTGCGACTTTCGGCAACGTACACGTTATCGTTGATTTTTTATGAATTTTTATTTATATTAAATAATGCTTAAAATTCAATAACTCAAGATTGGCACATACTACCACAACGGTTCTGCCATCGTTTGAAAGAGACTGTCTTATTCTATCATGTGTGCGACTTTCGGCAACGTACACGTTATCGTTGATTTTTTATGAATTTTTATTTATATTAAATAATGCTTAAAATTCAATAACTCAAGATTGGAACATACTACCACAACGGTTCTGCCTTTGTTTGAAAGAGACTGTCTTAACCTATCATTTGTGAGAATTTTGGCAACGTACACGTTATCGTTGATTTTTTATGAATTTTTATTTATATTAAATAATGCTTAAAATTCAATAACTCAAGATTGGAACATACTACCACAAAGGTTCTGCCATTGTTTGAAAGAGACTGTCTTAACCTATTATGTGTGCGACTTTCGGCAACGTACACGTTATCGTTAATTTTTTATGAATTTTTATTTATATTAAATAATGCTTAAAATTCAATAACTCAAGATTGGCACATACTACCACAAAGGTTCTGCCATTGTTTGAAAGAGACTGTCTTATTCTATCATGTGTGCGACATTCGGCAACGTACACATTATCGTTGATTTTTTATGAATTTTTATTTATATTAAATAATGCTTAAAATTCAATAACTCAAGATTGGGACATACTACCACAACGGTTCTGCCTTTGTTTGAAAGAGACTGTCTTAACCTATCATTTGTGAGAATTTCGGCAACGTACACGTTATCGTTGATTTTTTATGAATTTTTATTTATATTAAATAATGCTTAAAATTCAATAACTCAAGATTGGAACATACTACCACAAAGGTTCTGCCATTGTTTGAAAGAGACTGTCTTAACCTATCATGTGTGCGAATTTCGGCAACGTACACGTTATCGTTGATTTTTTATGAATTTTTATTTATATTAAATAATGCTTAAAATTCAATAACTCAAGATTGGCACATACTACCACAAAGGGTCTGCCATTGTTTGAAAGAGACTGTCTTATTCTATCAAGTGTGCGACTTTCGGCAACGTACACGTTATCGTTGATTTTTTATGAATTTTTATTTATATTAAATAATGCTTAAAATTCAATAACTCAAGATTGGCACATACTACCACAACGCTTCTGCCATCCTTTGAAAGAGACTGTCTTAACCTATCATGTGTGCGACATTCGGCAACGTACACATTATCGTTGATTTTTTATGAATTTTTATTTATATTAAATAATGCTTAAAATTCAATAACTCAAGATTGCGACATACTACCACAATGGTTCTGCCATCGTTTGAAAGAGACTGTCTTATTCTATCATGTGTGCGACTTTCGGCAACGTACACGTTATCGTTGATTTTTTATGAATTTTTATTTATATTAAATAATGCTTAAAATTCAATAACTCAAGATTGGCACATACTACCACAACGGTTCTGCCATCTTTTGAAAGAGACTGTCTTACCCTATCATGTGTGCGACTTTCGGCAACGTACACGTTTTCGTAGATTTTTTATGAATTTTTATTTATATTAAATAATGCTTAAAATTCAATAACTCAAGATTGGCACATACTACCACAACGGTTCTGCCATCGTTTGAAAGAGACTGTCTTATTCTATCAAGTGTGCGACTTTCGGCAACGTACACGTTATCGTTGATTTTTTATGAATTTTTATTTATATTAAATAATGCTTAAAATTCAATAACTCAAGATTGGCACATACTACCACAACGGTTCTGCCATCGTTTGAAAGAGACTGTCTTATTCTATCATGTGTGCGACTTTCGGCAACGTACACGTTATCGTTGATTTTTTATGAATTTTTATTTATATAAAATAATGCTTAAAATTCAATAACTCAAGATTGGCACATACTACCACAAAGGTTCTGCCTTTGTTTGAAAGAGACTGTCTTAACCTATCATGTCTGCGACGTTCGGCAACGTACACGCTTTTGTTGATTTTTTATGAATTTTTATTTATATTAAATAATGCTTAAAATTCAATAACTCAAGATTGCGACATACTACCACAACGGTTCTGCCATCGTTTGAAAGAGACTGTCTTATTCTATCATGTGTGCGACTTTCGGCAACGTACACGTTATCGTTGATTTTTTATGAATTTTTATTTATATTAAATAATGCTTAAAATTCAATAACTCAAGATTGGCACATACTACCACAACGCTTCTGCCATCCTTTGAAAGAGACTGTCTTAACCTATCATGTGTGCGACGTTCGGCAACGTACACGCTATCGTTGATTTTTTATGAATTTTTATTTATATTAAATAATGCTTAAAATTCAATAACTCAAGATTGCGACATACTACCACAACGGTTCTGCCATCGTTTGAAAGAGACTGTCTTATTCTATCATGTGTGCGACTTTCGGCAACGTACACGTTATCGTTGATTTTTTATGAATTTTTATTTATATTAAATAATGCTTAAAATTCAATAACTAGGGGGCGCCGAGTGGTCCAGCGGTCTAAAGCGCTGCCACTATGAGCAGGAGGTCGCCGGTTCGAACCCCAGCTCATGCAGCTTTGCCATCAAGCTGCCGGCGTCAGAGGGAGCAAAATTGGCCCTGCTCCCTCTGGGTGGGTAGATGGCGCTCTCTCCCCACATCACTCCTACGGGGATGTCTGCAGCACAGGGCGTCTGTGAGCTGATGTACTGGAGCCGAGCCGCTGCGCTTTCCTCCAAGCGCGCTAGCTGCTCGGTAATGCTGCATCAGCAGCAGCTCGAAAAGAAGCGGTGGCTGACTTCACATGTATCGGAGGAAGCATGTGCTAGTCTTCACCCTCCTGGTGTGTTGAGGTATCACTAGTGATAGGGGGAGTCCTAATGAATGGGTTGGGTAATTGGCCGTGTAAATTGGGGAGAAAATGGGAAAAAAATTAGAAATAAAATTATAAAAAAAAAAAAAAAAAAAAAAAAAAAAAAAAATTCAATAACTCAAGATTGGCACATACTACCACAACGCTTCTGCCATCCTTTGAAAGAGACTGTCTTAACCTATCATGTGTGCGACTTTCGGCAACGTACACGCTATCGTTGATTTTTTATGAATTTTTATTTATATTAAATAATGCTTAAAATTCAATAACTCAAGATTGCGACATACTACCACAATGGTTCTGCCATCGTTTGAAAGAGACTGTCTTAACCTATCATGTGTGCGACTTTCGGCAACGTACACGTTTTCGTTGATTTTTTATGAATTTTTATTTATATTAAATAATGCTTAAAATTCAATAACTCAAGATTGGCACATACTACCACAAAGGTTCTGCCATCCTTTGAAAGAGACTGTCTTATTCTATCATGTGTGCGACGTTCGGCAACGTACACGCTATCGTTGATTTTTTATGAATTTTTATTTATATTAAATAATGCTTAAAATTCAATAACTCAAGATTGCGACATACTACCACAACGGTTCTGCCATCGTTTGAAAGAGACTGTCTTATTCTATCATGTGTGCGACGTTCGGCAACGTACACGCTATCGTTGATTTTTTATGAATTTTTATTTATATTAAATAATGCTTAAAATTCAATAACTCAAGATTGGCACATACTACCACAACGGTTCTGCCATCGTTTGAAAGAGACTGTCTTAACCTATCATGTGTGCGACTTTCGGCAACGTACACGCTATCGTTCATTTTTTATGAATTTTTATTTATATTAAATAATGCTTAAAATTCAATAACTCAAGATTGGCACATACTACCACAACGGTTCTGCCATTGTTTGAAAGAGACTGTCTTATTCTATCATGTGTGCGACTTTCGGCAACGTACACGTTATCGTTGATTTTTTATGAATTTTTATTTATATAAAATAATGCTTAAAATTCAATAACTCAAGATTGGCACATACTACCACAAAGGTTCTGCCATCCTTTGAAAGAGACTGTCTTATTCTATCATGTGTGCGACGTTCGGCAACGTACACGCTATCGTTGATTTTTTATGAATTTTTATTTATATTAAATAATGCTTAAAATTCAATAACTCAAGATTGCGACATACTACCACAACGTTTCTGCCATCGTTTGAAAGAGACTGTCTTATTCTATCATGTGTGCGACTTTCGGCAACGTACACGCTATCGTTGATTTTTTATGAATTTTTATTTATATTAAATAATGCTTAAAATTCAATAACTCAAGATTGCGACATACTACCACAATGGTTCTGCCATCGTTTGAAAGAGACTGTCTTATTCTATCATGTGTGCGACTTTCGGCAACGTACACGTTATCGTTGATTTTTTATGAATTTTTATTTATATTAAATAATGCTTAAAATTCAATAACTCAAGATTGGCACATACTACCACAACGGTTCTGCCATCTTTTGAAAGAGACTGTCTTACCCTATCAGGTGTGCGACTTTCGGCAACGTACACGTTTTCGTAGATTTTTTATGAATTTTTATTTATATTAAATAATGCTTAAAATTCAATAACTCAAGATTGGCACATACTACCACAACGGTTCTGCCATCGTTTGAAAGAGACTGTCTTATTCTATCAAGTGTGCGACTTTCGGCAACGTACACGTTATCGTTGATTTTTTATGAATTTTTATTTATATTAAATAATGCTTAAAATTCAATAACTCAAGATTGGCACATACTACCACAACGGTTCTGCCATCGTTTGAAAGAGACTGTCTTATTCTATCATGTGTGCGACTTTCGGCAACGTACACGTTATCGTTGATTTTTTATGAATTTTTATTTATATTAAATAATGCTTAAAATTCAATAACTCAAGATTGGAACATACTACCACAACGGTTCTGCCTTTGTTTGAAAGAGACTGTCTTAACCTATCATTTGTGAGAATTTCGGCAACGTACACGTTATCGTTGATTTTTTATGAATTTTTATTTATATTAAATAATGCTTAAAATTCAATAACTCAAGATTGGAACATACTACCACAAAGGTTCTGCCATTGTTTGAAAGAGACTGTCTTAACCTATTATGTGTGCGACTTTCGGCAACGTACACGTTATCGTTAATTTTTTATGAATTTTTATTTATATTAAATAATGCTTAAAATTCAATAACTCAAGATTGGCACATACTACCACAAAGGTTCTGCCATTGTTTGAAAGAGACTGTCTTATTCTATCATGTGTGCGACATTCGGCAACGTACACATTATCGTTGATTTTTTATGAATTTTTATTTATATTAAATAATGCTTAAAATTCAATAACTCAAGATTGGGACATACTACCACAACGGTTCTGCCTTTGTTTGAAAGAGACTGTCTTAACCTATCATTTGTGAGAATTTCGGCAACGTACACGTTATCGTTGATTTTTTATGAATTTTTATTTATATTAAATAATGCTTAAAATTCAATAACTCAAGATTGGAACATACTACCACAAAGTTTCTGCCATTGTTTGAAAGAGACTGTCTTAACCTATCATGTGTGCGAATTTCGGCAACGTACACGTTATCGTTGATTTTTTATGAATTTTTATTTATATTAAATAATGCTTAAAATTCAATAACTCAAGATTGGCACATACTACCACAAAGGTTCTGCCATTGTTTGAAAGAGACTGTCTTATTCTATCAAGTGTGCGACTTTCGGCAACGTACACGTTATCGTTGATTTTTTATGAATTTTTATTTATATTAAATAATGCTTAAAATTCAATAACTCAAGATTGGCACATACTACCACAACGCTTCTGCCATCCTTTGAAAGAGACTGTCTTAACCTATCATGTGTGCGACATTCGGCAACGTACACATTATCGTTGATTTTTTATGAATTTTTATTTATATTAAATAATGCTTAAAATTCAATAACTCAAGATTGCGACATACTACCACAATGGTTCTGCCATCGTTTGAAAGAGACTGTCTTATTCTATCATGTGTGCGACTTTCGGCAACGTACACGTTATCGTTGATTTTTTATGAATTTTTATTTATATTAAATAATGCTTAAAATTCAATAACTCAAGATTGGCACATACTACCACAACGGTTCTGCCATCTTTTGAAAGAGACTGTCTTACCCTATCATGTGTGCGACTTTCGGCAACGTACACGTTTTCGTAGATTTTTTATGAATTTTTATTTATATTAAATAATGCTTAAAATTCAATAACTCAAGATTGGCACATACTACCACAACGGTTCTGCCATCGTTTGAAAGAGACTGTCTTATTCTATCAAGTGTGCGACTTTCGGCAACGTACACGTTATCGTTGATTTTTTATGAATTTTTATTTATATTAAATAATGCTTAAAATTCAATAACTCAAGATTGGCACATACTACCACAACGGTTCTGCCATCGTTTGAAAGAGACTGTCTTATTCTATCATGTGTGCGACTTTCGGCAACGTACACGTTATCGTTGATTTTTTATGAATTTTTATTTATATAAAATAATGCTTAAAATTCAATAACTCAAGATTGGCACATACTACCACAAAGGTTCTGCCTTTGTTTGAAAGAGACTGTCTTAACCTATCATGTCTGCGACGTTCGGCAACGTACACGCTTTTGTTGATTTTTTATGAATTTTTATTTATATTAAATAATGCTTAAAATTCAATAACTCAAGATTGCGACATACTACCACAACGGTTCTGCCATCTTTTGAAAGAGACTGTCTTACCCTATCATGTGTGCGACTTTCGGCAACGTACACGTTTTCGTAGATTTTTTATGAATTTTTATTTATATTAAATAATGCTTAAAATTCAATAACTCAAGATTGGCACATACTACCACAACGGTTCTGCCATCGTTTGAAAGAGACTGTCTTATTCTATCAAGTGTGCGACTTTCGGCAACGTACACGTTATCGTTGATTTTTTATGAATTTTTATTTATATTAAATAATGCTTAAAATTCAATAACTCAAGATTGGCACATACTACCACAACGGTTCTGCCATCGTTTGAAAGAGACTGTCTTATTCTATCATGTGTGCGACTTTCGGCAACGTACACGTTATCGTTGATTTTTTATGAATTTTTATTTATATAAAATAATGCTTAAAATTCAATAACTCAAGATTGGCACATACTACCACAAAGGTTCTGCCTTTGTTTGAAAGAGACTGTCTTAACCTATCATGTCTGCGACGTTCGGCAACGTACACGCTTTTGTTGATTTTTTATGAATTTTTATTTATATTAAATAATGCTTAAAATTCAATAACTCAAGATTGCGACATACTACCACAACGGTTCTGCCATCGTTTGAAAGAGACTGTCTTATTCTATCATGTGTGCGACTTTCGGCAACGTACACGTTATCGTTGATTTTTTATGAATTTTTATTTATATTAAATAATGCTTAAAATTCAATAACTCAAGATTGGCACATACTACCACAACGCTTCTGCCATCCTTTGAAAGAGACTGTCTTAACCTATCATGTGTGCGACTTTCGGCAACGTACACGCTTTTGTTGATTTTTTATGAATTTTTATTTATATTAAATAATGCTTAAAATTCAATAACTCAAGATTGCGACATACTACCACAACGGTTCTGCCATCGTTTGAAAGAGACTGTCTTATTCTATCATGTGTGCGACTTTCGGCAACGTACACGTTATCGTTGATTTTTTATGAATTTTTATTTATATTAAATAATGCTTAAAATTCAATAACTCAAGATTGGCACATACTACCACAACGCTTCTGCCATCCTTTGAAAGAGACTGTCTTAACCTATCATGTCTGCGACGTTCGGCAACGTACACGCTTTTGTTGATTTTTTATGAATTTTTATTTATATTAAATAATGCTTAAAATTCAATAACTCAAGATTGCGACATACTACCACAACGGTTCTGCCATCGTTTGAAAGAGACTGTCTTATTCTATCATGTGTGCGACTTTCGGCAACGTACACGTTATCGTTGATTTTTTATGAATTTTTATTTATATTAAATAATGCTTAAAATTCAATAACTCAAGATTGGCACATACTACCACAACGGTTCTGCCATCTTTTGAAAGAGACTGTCTTACCCTATCATGTGTGCGACTTTCAGCAACGTACACGTTTTCGTAGATTTTTTATGAATTTTTATTTATATTAAATAATGCTTAAAATTCAATAACTCAAGATTGGCACATACTACCACAACGGTTCTGCCATCGTTTGAAAGAGACTGTCTTATTCTATCAAGTGTGCGACTTTCGGCAACGTACACGTTATCGTTGATTTTTTATGAATTTTTATTTATATTAAATAATGCTTAAAATTCAATAACTCAAGATTGGCACATACTACCACAACGGTTCTGCCATCGTTTGAAAGAGACTGTCTTATTCTATCATGTGTGCGACTTTCGGCAACGTACACGTTATCATTGATTTTTTATGAATTTTTATTTATATTAAATAATGCTTAAAATTCAATAACTCAAGATTGGGACATACTACCACAACGGTTCTGCCTTTGTTTGAAAGAGACTGTCTTAACCTATCATTTGTGAGAATTTCGGCAACGTACACGTTATCGTTGATTTTTTATGAATTTTTATTTATATTAAATAATGCTTAAAATTCAATAACTCAAGATTGGCACATACTACCACAAAGGTTCTGCCATTGTTTGAAAGAGACTGTCTTAACCTATTATGTGTGCGACTTTCGGCAACGTACACGTTATCTTTGATTTTTTATGAATTTTTATTTATATTAAATAATGCTTAAAATTCAATAACTCAAGATTGGCACATACTACCACAAAGGTTCTGCCATTGTTTGAAAGAGACTGTCTTATTCTATCATGTGTGCGACATTCGGCAACGTACACGCTATCGTTGATTTTTTATGAATTTTTATTTATATTAAATAATGCTTAAAATTCAATAACTCAAGATTGGCACATACTACCACAAAGGTTCTGCCATTGTTTGAAAGAGACTGTCTTAACCTATCAAGTGTGCGAATTTCGGCAACGTACACGTTATCGTTGATTTTTTATGAATTTTTATTTATATTAAATAATGCTTAAAATTCAATAACTCAAGATTGGCACATACTACCACAAAGGTTCTGCCATTGTTTGAAAGAGACTGTCTTATTCTATCATGTGTGCGACATTCGGCAACGTACACATTATCGTTGATTTTTTATGAATTTTTATTTATTCTAAATAATGCTTAAAATTCAATAACTCAAGAATGGGACATACTACCACAACGGTTCTGCCTTTGTTTGAAAGAGACTGTCTTATTCTATCATGTGTGCGACATTCGGCAACGTACACGTTATCGTTGATTTTTTATGAATTTTTATTTATATTAAATAATGCTTAAAATTCAATAACTCAAGATTGGCACATACTACCACAAAGGTTCTGCCATTGTTTGAAAAAGACTGTCTTATTCTATCATGTGTGCGACATTCGGCAACGTACACATTATCGTTGATTTTTTATGAATTTTTATTTATTCTAAATAATGCTTAAAATTCAATAACTCAAGATTGGGACATACTACCACAACGGTTCTGCCTTTGTTTGAAAGAGACTGTCTTAACCTATCATGTGTGCGACATTCGGCAACGTACACGCTATCGTTGATTTTTTATGAATTTTTATTTATATTAAATAATGCTTAAAATTCAATAACTCAAGATTGGCACATACTACCACAACGGTTCTGCCATCGTTTGAAAGAGACTGTCTTATTCTATCATGTGTGCGACATTTGGCAACGTACACATTATCGTTGATTTTTTATGAATTTTTATTTATTCTAAATAATGCTTAAAATTCAATAACTCAAGATTGGCACATACTACCACAAAGGTTCTGCCATTGTTTGAAAGAGACTGTCTTATTCTATCATGTGTGCGACATTCGGCAACGTACACATTATCGTTGATTTTTTATGAATTTTTATTTATTCTAAATAATGCTTAAAATTCAATAACTCAAGATTGGGACATACTACCACAACGGTTCTGCCTTTGTGTGAAAGAGACTGTCTTATTCTATCATGTGTGCGACATTCGGCAACGTACACGCTATCGTTGATTTTTTATGAATTTTTATTTATATTAAATAATGCTTAAAATTCAATAACTCAAGATTGGCACATACTACCACAACGGTTCTGCCTTTGTTTGAAAGAGACTGTCTTATTCTATCATGTGTGCGACATTCGGCAACGTACACATTATCGTTGATTTTTTATGAATTTTTATTTATTCTAAATAATGCTTAAAATTCAATAACTCAAGATTGGAACATACTACCACAACGGTTCTGCCTTTGTTTGAAAGAGACTGTCTTAACCTATCATGTGTGCGAATTTCGGCAACGTACACGTTATCGTTGATTTTTTATGAATTTTTATTTATATTAAATAATGCTTAAAATTCAATAACTCAAGATTGGCACATACCACCACAAAGGTTCTGCCATTGTTTGAAAGAGACTGTCTTATTCTATCATGTGTGCGACATTCGGCAACGTACACATTATCGTTGATTTTTTATGAATTTTTATTTATTCTAAATAATGCTTAAAATTCAATAACTCAAGATTGGGACATACTACCACAACGGTTCTGCCTTTGTTTGAAAGAGACTGTCTTATTCTATCATGTGTGCGACATTCGGCAACGTACACGCTATCGTTGATTTTTTATGAATTTTTATTTATATTAAATAA
This sequence comes from Astyanax mexicanus, assembly GCF_023375975.1. Taxonomy (NCBI): domain Eukaryota; kingdom Metazoa; phylum Chordata; class Actinopteri; order Characiformes; family Acestrorhamphidae; genus Astyanax; species Astyanax mexicanus. The sequence continues at coordinate 326,383 of NW_026040059.1, forward strand.
TGCTTAAAATTCAATAACTCAAGATTGGCACATACTACCACAACGGTTCTGCCATCGTTTGAAAGAGACTGTCTTAACCTATCATGTGTGGGACGTTCGGCAACGTACACGCTATCGTTGATTTTTTATGAATTTTTATTTATATTAAATAATGCTTAAAATTCAATAACTCAAGATTGGCACATACTACCACAAAGGTTCTGCCATTGTTTGAAAGAGACTGTCTTATTCTATCATGTGTGCGACATTCGGCAACGTACACATTATCGTTGATTTTTTTATGAATTTTTATTTATTCTAAATAATGCTTAAAATTCAATAACTCAAGATTGGGACATACTACCACAACGGTTCTGCCTTTGTTTGAAAGAGACTGTCTTATTCTATCATGTGTGCGACATTCGGCAACGTACACGCTATCGTTGATTTTTTATGAATTTTTATTTATATTAAATAATGCTTAAAATTCAATAACTCAAGATTGGCACATACTACCACAACGGTTCTGCCATCGTTTGAAAGAGACTGTCTTAACCTATCATGTGTGCGACGTTCGGCAACGTACACGCTATCGTTGATTTTTTATGAATTTTTATTTATATTAAATAATGCTTAAAATTCAATAACTCAAGATTGGCACATACTACCACAAAGGTTCTGCCATTGTTTGAAAGAGACTGTCTTATTCTATCATGTGTGCGACATTCGGCAACGTACACATTATCGTTGATTTTTTATGAATTTTTATTTATTCTAAATAATGCTTAAAATTCAATAACTCAAGATTGGCACATACTACCACAAAGGTTCTGCAATTGTTTGAAAGAGACTGTCTTATTCTATCATGTGTGCGACATTCGGCAACGTACACATTATCGTTGATTTTTTATGAATTTTTATTTATTCTAAATAATGCTTAAAATTCAATAACTCAAGATTGGGACATACTACCACAACGGTTCTGCCTTTGTGTGAAAGAGACTGTCTTATTCTATCATGTGTGCGACATTCGGCAACGTACACGTTATCGTTGATTTTTTATGATTTTTTATTTATTCTAAATAATGCTTAAAATTCAATAACTCAAGATTGGGACATACTACCACAACGGTTCTGCCTTTGTTTGAAAGAGACTGTCTTAACCTATCATGTGTGCGAATTTCGGCAACGTACACGTTATCGTTGATTTTTTATGAATTTTTATTTATATTAAATAATGCTTAAAATTCAATAACTCAAGATTGGCACATACTACCACAACGGTTCTGCCATCGTTTGAAAGAGACTGTCTTAACCTATCATGTGTGCGACGTTCGGCAACGTACACGCTATCGTTGATTTTTTATGAATTTTTATTTATATTAAATAATGCTTAAAATTCAATAACTCAAGATTGGCACATACTACCACAAAGGTTCTGCCATTGTTTGAAAGAGACTGTCTTATTCTATCATGTGTGCGACATTCGGCAACGTACACATTATCGTTGATTTTTTATGAATTTTTATTTATTCTAAATAATGCTTAAAATTCAATAACTCAAGATTGGCACATACTACCACAAAGGTTCTGCAATTGTTTGAAAGAGACTGTCTTATTCTATCATGTGTGCGACATTCGGCAACGTACACATTATCGTTGATTTTTTATGAATTTTTATTTATTCTAAATAATGCTTAAAATTCAATAACTCAAGATTGGGACATACTACCACAACGGTTCTGCCTTTGTGTGAAAGAGACTGTCTTATTCTATCATGTGTGCGACATTCGGCAACGTACACGTTATCGTTGATTTTTTATGAATTTTTATTTATATTAAATAATGCTTAAAATTCAATAACTCAAGATTGGGACATACTACCACAACGGTTCTGCCTTTGTTTGAAAGAGACTGTCTTAACCTATCATGTGTGCGAATTTCGGCAACGTACACGTTATCGTTGATTTTTTATGAATTTTTATTTATATTAAATAATGCTTAAAATTCAATAACTCAAGATTGGCACATACTACCACAAAGGTTCTGCCATTGTTTGAAAGAGACTGTCTTATTCTATCATGTGTGCGACATTCGGCAACGTACACATTATCGTTGATTTTTTATGAATTTTTATTTATTCTAAATAATGCTTAAAATTCAATAACTCAAGATTGGGACATACTACCACAACGGTTCTGCAATTGTTTGAAAGAGACTGTCTTATTCTATCATGTGTGCGACATTCGGCAACGTACACATTATCGTTGATTTTTTATGAATTTTTATTTATTCTAAATAATGCTTAAAATTCAATAACTCAAGATTGGGACATACTACCACAACGGTTCTGCCTTTGTTTGAAAGAGACTGTCTTAACCTATCATGTGTGCGAATTTCGGCAACGTACACGTTATCGTTGATTTTTTATGAATTTTTATTTATATTAAATAATGCTTAAAATTCAATAACTCAAGATTGGCACATACTACCACAAAGGTTCTGCCATTGTTTGAAAGAGACTGTCTTAACCTATTATGTGTGCGACTTTCGGCAACGTACACGTTATCGTTGATTTTTTATGAATTTTTATTTATATTAAATAATGCTTAAAATTCAATAACTCAAGATTGGCACATACTACCACAACGGTTCTGCCATCGTTTGAAAGAGACTGTCTTAACCTATCATGTGTGCGACGTTCGGCAACGTACACGCTATCGTTGATTTTTTATGAATTTTTATTTATATTAAATAATGCTTAAAATTCAATAACTCAAGATTGGCACATACTACCACAAAGGTTCTGCCATTGTTTGAAAGAGACTGTCTTATTCTATCATGTGTGCGACATTCGGCAACGTACACATTATCGTTGATTTTTTATGAATTTTTATTTATTCTAAATAATGCTTAAAATTCAATAACTCAAGATTGGCACATACTACCACAAAGGTTCTGCAATTGTTTGAAAGAGACTGTCTTATTCTATCATGTGTGCGACATTTGGCAACGTACACATTATCGTTGATTTTTTATGAATTTTTATTTATTCTAAATAATGCTTAAAATTCAATAACTCAAGATTGGGACATACTACCACAACGGTTCTGCCTTTGTGTGAAAGAGACTGTCTTATTCTATCATGTGTGCGACATTCGGCAACGTACACGTTATCGTTGATTTTTTATGAATTTTTATTTATATTAAATAATGCTTAAAATTCAATAACTCAAGATTGGGACATACTACCACAACGGTTCTGCCTTTGTTTGAAAGAGACTGTCTTAACCTATCATGTGTGCGAATTTCGGCAACGTACACGTTATCGTTGATTTTTTATGAATTTTTATTTATATTAAATAATGCTTAAAATTCAATAACTCAAGATTGGCACATACTATCACAAAGGTTCTGCCATTGTTTGAAAGAGACTGTCTTATTCTATCATGTGTGCGACATTCGGCAACGTACACATTATCGTTGATTTTTTATGAATTTTTATTTATTCTAAATAATGCTTAAAATTCAATAACTCAAGATTGGGACATACTACCACAACGGTTCTGCAATTGTTTGAAAGAGACTGTCTTATTCTATCATGTGTGCGACATTCGGCAACGTACACATTATCGTTGATTTTTTATGAATTTTTATTTATTCTAAATAATGCTTAAAATTCAATAACTCAAGATTGGGACATACTACCACAACGGTTCTGCCTTTGTTTGAAAGAGACTGTCTTAACCTATCATGTGTGCGAATTTCGGCAACGTACACGTTATCGTTGATTTTTTATGAATTTTTATTTATATTAAATAATGCTTAAAATTCAATAACTCAAGATTGGCACATACTACCACAAAGGTTCTGCCATTGTTTGAAAGAGACTGTCTTATTCTATCATGTGTGCGACATTCGGCAACGTACACATTATCGTTGATTTTTTATGAATTTTTATTTATTCTAAATAATGCTTAAAATTCAATAACTCAAGATTGGGACATACTACCACAACGGTTCTGCCTTTGTTTGAAAGAGACTGTCTTATTCTATCATGTGTGCGACATTCGGCAACGTACACGCTATCGTTGATTTTTTATGAATTTTTATTTATATTAAATAATGCTTAAAATTCAATAACTCAAGATTGGCACATACTACCACAACGGTTCTGCCATCGTTTGAAAGAGACTGTCTTAACCTATCATGTGTGCGACATTCGGCAACGTACACGCTATCGTTGATTTTTTATGAATTTTTATTTATATTAAATAATGCTTAAAATTCAATAACTCAAGATTGGCACATACTACCACAAAGGTTCTGCCATTGTTTGAAAGAGACTGTCTTATTCTATCATGTGTGCGACATTCGGCAACGTACACATTATCGTTGATTTTTTATGAATTTTTATTTATTCTAAATAATGCTTAAAATTCAATAACTCAAGATTGGGACATACTACCACAAAGGTTCTGCCATTGTTTGAAAGAGACTGTCTTATTCTATCATGTGTGCGACATTCGGCAACGTACACATTATCGTTGATTTTTTATGAATTTTTATTTATTCTAAATAATGCTTAAAATTCAATAACTCAAGATTGGGACATACTACCACAACGGTTCTGCCTTTGTTTGAAAGAGACTGTCTTAACCTATCATGTGTGCGACGTTCGGCAACGTACACGCTATCGTTGATTTTTTATGAATTTTTATTTATATTAAATAATGCTTAAAATTCAATAACTCAAGATTGCGACATACTACCACGACGGTTCTGCCATCGTTTGAAAGAGACTGTCTTATTCTATCATGTGTGCGACTTTCGGCAACGTACACGTTATCGTTGATTTTTTATGAATTTTTATTTATATTAAATAATGCTTAAAATTCAATAACTCAAGATTGCGACATACTACCACAATGGTTCTGCCATCGTTTGAAAGAGACTGTCTTATTCTATCATGTGTGCGACTTTCGGCAACGTACACGTTATCGTTGATTTTTTATGAATTTTTATTTATATTAAATAATGCTTAAAATTCAATAACTCAAGATTGGCACATACTACCACAAAGGTTCTGCCATCCTTTGAAAGAGACTGTCTTATTCTATCATGTGTGCGACTTTCGGCAACGTACACGTTATCGTTGATTTTTTATGAATTTTTATTTATATAAAATAATGCTTAAAATTCAATAACTCAAGATTGGCACATACTACCACAAAGGTTCTGCCATCCTTTGAAAGAGACTGTCTTATTCTATCATGTGTGCGACGTTCGGCAACGTACACGCTATCGTTGATTTTTTATGAATTTTTATTTATATTAAATAATGCTTAAAATTCAATAACTCAAGATTGCGACATACTACCACAACGGTTCTGCCATCGTTTGAAAGAGACTGTCTTATTCTATCATGTGTGCGACTTTCGGCAACGTACACGTTATCGTTGATTTTTTATGAATTTTTATTTATATTAAATAATGCTTAAAATTCAATAACTCAAGATTGGCACATACTACCACAAAGGTTCTGCCATTGTTTGAAAGAGACTGTCTTAACCTATTATGTGTGCGACTTTCGGCAACGTACACGTTATCGTTGATTTTTTATGAATTTTTATTTATATTAAATAATGCTTAAAATTCAATAACTCAAGATTGGCACATACTACCACAAAGGTTCTGCCATTGTTTGAAAGAGACTGTCTTATTCTATCATGTGTGCGACATTCGGCAACGTACACGCTATCGTTGATTTTTTATGAATTTTTATTTATATTAAATAATGCTTAAAATTCAATAACTCAAGATTGGCACATACTACCACAAAGGTTCTGCCATTGTTTGAAAGAGACTGTCTTATTCTATCATGTGTGCGAATTTCGGCAACGTACACATTATCGTTGATTTTTTATGAATTTTTATTTATTCTAAATAATGCTTAAAATTCAATAACTCAAGATTGGGACATACTACCACAAAGGTTCTGCCATTGTTTGAAAGAGACTGTCTTATTCTATCATGTGTGCGACATTCGGCAACGTACACATTATCGTTGATTTTTTATGAATTTTTATTTATTCTAAATAATGCTTAAAATTCAATAACTAAAGATTGGGACATACTACCACAACGGTTCTGCCTTTGTTTGAAAGAGACTGTCTTAACCTATCATGTGTGCGAATTTCGGCAACGTACACGTTATCGTTGATTTTTTATGAATTTTTATTTATATTAAATAATGCTTAAAATTCAATAACTCAAGATTGGCACATACTACCACAAAGGTTCTGCCATTGTTTGAAAGAGACTGTCTTATTCTATCATGTGTGCGACATTCGGCAACGTACACATTATCGTTGATTTTTTATGAATTTTTATTTATTCTAAATAATGCTTAAAATTCAATAACTCAAGATTGGCACATACTACCACAAAGGTTCTGCCATTGTTTGAAAGAGACTGTCTTATTCTATCATGTGTGCGACATTCGGCAACGTACACATTATCGTTGATTTTTTATGAATTTTTATTTATTCTAAATAATGCTTAAAATTCAATAACTCAAGATTGGGACATACTACCACAACGGTTCTGCCTTTGTGTGAAAGAGACTGTCTTATTCTATCATGTGTGCGACATTCGGCAACGTACACGCTATCGTTGATTTTTTATGAATTTTTATTTATATTAAAAAATGCTTAAAATTCAATAACTCAAGATTGGCACATACTACCACAACGGTTCTGCCTTTGTTTGAAAGAGACTGTCTTATTCTATCATGTGTGCGACATTCGGCAACGTACACATTATCGTTGATTTTTTATGATTTTTTATTTATTCTAAATAATGCTTAAAATTCAATAACTCAAGATTGGGACATACTACCACAACGGTTCTGCCTTTGTTTGAAAGAGACTGTCTTAACCTATCATGTGTGCGAATTTCGGCAACGTACACGTTATCGTTGATTTTTTATGAATTTTTATTTATATTAAATAATGCTTAAAATTCAATAACTCAAGATTGGCACATACTACCACAACGGTTCTGCCTTTGTTTGAAAGAGACTGTCTTATTCTATCATGTGTGCGACATTCGGCAACGTACACGCTATCGTTGATTTTTTATGAATTTTTATTTATATTAAATAATGCTTAAAATTCAATAACTCAAGATTGGCACATACTACCACAACGGTTCTGCCATCGTTTGAAAGAGACTGTCTTAACCTATCATGTGTGCGACATTCGGCAACGTACACATTATCGTTGATTTTTTATGAATTTTTATTTATTCTAAATAATGCTTAAAATTCAATAACTCAAGATTGGGACATACTACCACAACGGTTCTGCCATCGTTTGAAAGAGACTGTCTTATTCTATCATGTGTGCGACATTCGGCAACGTACACGCTATCGTTGATTTTTTATGAATTTTTATTTATATTAAATAATGCTTAAAATTCAATAACTCAAGATTGGCACATACTACCACAACGGTTCTGCCTTTGTTTGAAAGAGACTGTCTTAACCTATCATGTGTGCGACGTTCGGCAACGTACACGCTATCGTTGATTTTTTATGAATTTTTATTTATATTAAATAATGCTTAAAATTCAATAACTCAAGATTGCGACATACTACCACAACGGTTCTGCCATCGTTTGAAAGAGACTGTCTTATTCTATCATGTGTGCGACTTTTGGCAACGTACACGTTATCGTTGATTTTTTATGAATTTTTATTTATATTAAATAATGCTTAAAATTCAATAACTCAAGATTGGCACAAACTACCACAACGGTTCTGCCATTATTTGAAAGAGACTGTCTTAACCTATCATGTTTGAGAATTTCGGCAACGTACACGTTATCGTTGATTTTTTATGAATTTTTATTTATATTAAATAATGCTTAAAATTCAATAACTCAAGATTGCGACATACTACCACAATGGTTCTGCCATCGTTTGAAAGAGACTGTCTTATTCTATCATGTGTGCGACTTTCGGCAACGTACACGCTATCGTTGATTTTTTATGAATTTTTATTTATATTAAATAATGCTTAAAATTCAATAACTCAAGATTGCGACATACTACCACAATGGTTCTGCCATCGTTTGAAAGAGACTGTCTTATTCTATCATGTGTGCGACTTTCGGCAACGTACACGTTATCGTTGATTTTTTATGAATTTTTATTTATATTAAATAATGCTTAAAATTCAATAACTCAAGATTGGCACATACTACCACAACGGTTCTGCCATCTTTTGAAAGAGACTGTCTTACCCTATGAGGTGTGCGACATTCGGCAACGTACACGTTTTCGTTGATTTTTTATGAATTTTTATTTATATTAAATAATGCTTAAAATTCAATAACTCAAGATTGGCACATACTACCACAACGGTTCTGCCATCGTTTGAAAGAGACTGTCTTATTCTATCATGTGTGTGACTTTCGGCAACGTACACGTTATCGTTGATTTTTTATGAATTTTTATTTATATTAAATAATGCTTAAAATTCAATAACTCAAGATTGGGACATACTACCACAACGGTTCTGCCTTTGTTTGAAAGAGACTGTCTTAACCTATCATGTGTGAGAATTTCGGCAACGTACACATTATCGTTGATTTTTTATGAATTTTTATTTATTCTAAATAATGCTTAAAATTCAATAACTCAAGATTGGGACATACTACCACAACGGTTCTGCCTTTGTGTGAAAGAGACTGTCTTATTCTATCATGTGTGCGACATTCGGCAACGTACACGCTATCGTTGATTTTTTATGAATTTTTATTTATATTAAATAATGCTTAAAATTCAATAACTCAAGATTGGCACATACTACCACAACGGTTCTGCCTTTGTTTGAAAGAGACTGTCTTAACCTATCATGTGTGCGACGTTCGGCAACGTACACGCTATCGTTGATTTTTTATGAATTTTTATTTATATTAAATAATGCTTAAAATTCAATAACTCAAGATTGCGACATACTACCACAACGGTTCTGCCATCGTTTGAAAGAGACTGTCTTATTCTATCATGTGTGCGACTTTTGGCAACGTACACGTTATCGTTGATTTTTTATGAATTTTTATTTATATTAAATAATGCTTAAAATTCAATAACTCAAGATTGCGACATACTACCACAATGGTTCTGCCATCCTTTGAAAGAGACTGTCTTATTCTATCATGTGTGCGACTTTCGGCAACGTACACGTTATCGTTGATTTTTTATGAATTTTTATTTATATTAAATAATGCTTAAAATTCAATAACTCAAGATTGGCACATACTACCACAAAGGTTCTGCCATCCTTTGAAAGAGACTGTCTTATTCTATCATGTGTGCGACGTTCGGCAACGTACACGCTATCGTTGATTTTTTATGAATTTTTATTTATATTAAATAATGCTTAAAATTCAATAACTCAAGATTGCGACATACTACCACGACGGTTCTGCCATCGTTTGAAAGAGACTGTCTTATTCTATCATGTGTGCGACTTTCGGCAACGTACACGTTATCGTTGATTTTTTATGAATTTTTATTTATATTAAATAATGCTTAAAATTCAATAACTCAAGATTGCGACATACTACCACAATGGTTCTGCCATCGTTTGAAAGAGACTGTCTTATTCTATCATGTGTGCGACTTTCGGCAACGTACACGTTATCGTTGATTTTTTATGAATTTTTATTTATATTAAATAATGCTTAAAATTCAATAACTCAAGATTGGCACATACTACCACAAAGGTTCTGCCATCCTTTGAAAGAGACTGTCTTATTCTATCATGTGTGCGACTTTCGGCAACGTACACGTTATCGTTGATTTTTTATGAATTTTTATTTATATAAAATAATGCTTAAAATTCAATAACTCAAGAATGGCACATACTACCACAAAGGTTCTGCCATCCTTTGAAAGAGACTGTCTTATTCTATCATGTGTGCGACGTTCGGCAACGTACACGCTATCGTTGATTTTTTATGAATTTTTATTTATATTAAATAATGCTTAAAATTCAATAACTCAAGATTGCGACATACTACCACAACGGTTCTGCCATCGTTTGAAAGAGACTGTCTTATTCTATCATGTGTGCGACTTTCGGCAACGTACACGTTATCGTTGATTTTTTATGAATTTTTATTTATATTAAATAATGCTTAAAATTCAATAACTCAAGATTGGCACATACTACCACAAAGGTTCTGCCATTGTTTGAAAGAGACTGTCTTAACCTATTATGTGTGCGACTTTCGGCAACGTACACGTTATCGTTGATTTTTTATGAATTTTTATTTATATTAAATAATGCTTAAAATTCAATAACTCAAGATTGGCACATACTACCACAAAGGTTCTGCCATTGTTTGAAAGAGACTGTCTTATTCTATCATGTGTGCGACATTCGGCAACGTACACGCTATCGTTGATTTTTTATGAATTTTTATTTATATTAAATAATGCTTAAAATTCAATAACTCAAGATTGGCACATACTACCACAAAGGTTCTGCCATTGTTTGAAAGAGACTGTCTTATTCTATCATGTGTGCGACATTCGGCAACGTACACATTATCGTTGATTTTTTATGAATTTTTATTTATTCTAAATAATGCTTAAAATTCAATAACTCAAGATTGGGACATACTACCACAAAGGTTCTGCCATTGTTTGAAAGAGACTGTCTTATTCTATCATGTGTGCGACATTCGGCAACGTACACATTATCGTTGATTTTTTATGAATTTTTATTTATTCTAAATAATGCTTAAAATTCAATAACTCAAGATTGGGACATACTACCACAACGGTTCTGCCTTTGTTTGAAAGAGACTGTCTTAACCTATCATGTGTGCGAATTTCGGCAACGTACACGTTATCGTTGATTTTTTATGAATTTTTATTTATATTAAATAATGCTTAAAATTCAATAACTCAAGATTGGCACATACTACCACAAAGGTTCTGCCATTGTTTGAAAGAGACTGTCTTATTCTATCATGTGTGCGACATTCGGCAACGTACACATTATCGTTGATTTTTTATGAATTTTTATTTATTCTAAATAATGCTTAAAATTCAATAACTCAAGATTGGCACATACTACCACAAAGGTTCTGCCATTGTTTGAAAGAGACTGTCTTATTCTATCATGTGTGCGACATTCGGCAACGTACACATTATCGTTGATTTTTTATGAATTTTTATTTATTCTAAATAATGCTTAAAATTCAATAACTCAAGATTGGGACATACTACCACAACGGTTCTGCCTTTGTGTGAAAGAGACTGTCTTATTCTATCATGTGTGCGACATTCGGCAACGTACACGCTATCGTTGATTTTTTATGAATTTTTATTTATATTAAAAAATGCTTAAAATTCAATAACTCAAGATTGGCACATACTACCACAACGGTTCTGCCTTTGTTTGAAAGAGACTGTCTTATTCTATCATGTGTGCGACATTCGGCAACGTACACATTATCGTTGATTTTTTATGATTTTTTATTTATTCTAAATAATGCTTAAAATTCAATAACTCAAGATTGGGACATACTACCACAACGGTTCTGCCTTTGTTTGAAAGAGACTGTCTTAACCTATCATGTGTGCGAATTTCGGCAACGTACACGTTATCGTTGATTTTTTATGAATTTTTATTTATATTAAATAATGCTTAAAATTCAATAACTCAAGATTGGCACATACTACCACAACGGTTCTGCCTTTGTTTGAAAGAGACTGTCTTATTCTATCATGTGTGCGACATTCGGCAACGTACACGCTATCGTTGATTTTTTATGAATTTTTATTTATATTAAATAATGCTTAAAATTCAATAACTCAAGATTGCGACATACTACCACAATGGTTCTGCCATCGTTTGAAAGAGACTGTCTTATTCTATCATGTGTGCGACTTTCGGCAACGTACACGCTATCGTTGATTTTTTATGAATTTTTATTTATATTAAATAATGCTTAAAATTCAATAACTCAAGATTGCGACATACTACCACAATGGTTCTGCCATCGTTTGAAAGAGACTGTCTTATTCTATCATGTGTGCGACTTTCGGCAACGTACACGTTATCGTTGATTTTTTATGAATTTTTATTTATATTAAATAATGCTTAAAATTCAATAACTCAAGATTGGCACATACTACCACAACGGTTCTGCCATCTTTTGAAAGAGACTGTCTTACCCTATGAGGTGTGCGACATTCGGCAACGTACACGTTTTCGTTGATTTTTTATGAATTTTTATTTATATTAAATAATGCTTAAAATTCAATAACTCAAGATTGGCACATACTACCACAACGGTTCTGCCATCGTTTGAAAGAGACTGTCTTATTCTATCATGTGTGTGACTTTCGGCAACGTACACGTTATCGTTGATTTTTTATGAATTTTTATTTATATTAAATAATGCTTAAAATTCAATAACTCAAGATTGGGACATACTACCACAACGGTTCTGCCTTTGTTTGAAAGAGACTGTCTTAACCTATCATGTGTGAGAATTTCGGCAACGTACACGTTATCGTTGATTTTTTATGAATTTTTATTTATATTAAATAATGCTTAAAATTCAATAACTCAAGATTGGCACATACTACCACAAAGGTTCTGCCATTGTTTGAAAGAGACTGTCTTAACCTATTATGTGTGCGACTTTCGGCAACGTACACGTTATCGTTGATTTTTTATGAATTTTTATTTATATTAAATAATGCTTAAAATTCAATAACTCAAGATTGGCACATACTACCACAAATGTTCTGCCATTGTTTGAAAGAGACTGTCTTATTCTATCATGTGTGCGACATTCGGCAACGTACACGCTATCGTTGATTTTTTATGAATTTTTATTTATATTAAATAATGCTTAAAATTCAATAACTCAAGATTGGCACATACTACCACAAAGGTTCTGCCATCGTTTGAAAGAGACTGTCTTAAGCTATCATGTGTGCGACTTTTGGCAACGTACACATTATCGTTGATTTTTTATGAATTTTTATTTATATTAAATAATGCTTAAAATTCAATAACTCAAGATTGGGACATACTATCACAACAGTTCTGCCATCGTTTGAAAGAGACTGTCTTAACCTATCATGTGTGCGACGTTCGGCAACGTACACGCTATCGTTGATTTTTTATGAATTTTTATTTATATTAAATAATGCTTAAAATTCAATAACTCAAGATTGCGACATACTACCACAACGGTTCTGCCATCGTTTGAAAGAGACTGTCTTATTCTATCATGTGTGCGACTTTTGGCAACGTACACGTTATCGTTGATTTTTTATGAATTTTTATTTATATTAAATAATGCTTAAAATTCAATAACTCAAGATTGGCACAAACTACCACAACGGTTCTGCCATCTTTTGAAAGAGACTGTCTTACCCTATCAGGTGTGCGACTTTCGGCAACGTACACGTTTTCGTTGATTTTTTATGAATTTTTATTTATATTAAATAATGCTTAAAATTCAATAACTCAAGATTGGCACATACTACCACAACGGTTCTGCCATCGTTTGAAAGAGACTGTCTTATTCTATCATGTGTGTGACTTTCGGCAACGTACACGTTATCGTTGATTTTTTATGAATTTTTATTTATATTAAATAATGCTTAAAATTCAATAACTCAAGATTGGGACATACTACCACAACGGTTCTGCCTTTGTTTGAAAGAGACTGTCTTAACCTATCATGTGTGAGAATTTCGGCAACGTACACGTTATCGTTGATTTTTTATGAATTTTTATTTATATTAAATAATGCTTAAAATTCAATAACTCAAGATTGGCACATACTACCACAAAGGTTCTGCCATTGTTTGAAAGAGACTGTCTTAACCTATTATGTGTGCGACTTTCGGCAACGTACACGTTATCGTTGATTTTTTATGAATTTTTATTTATATTAAATAATGCTTAAAATTCAATAACTCAAGATTGGCACATACTACCACAAATGTTCTGCCATTGTTTGAAAGAGACTGTCTTATTCTATCATGTGTGCGACATTCGGCAACGTACACGCTATCGTTGATTTTTTATGAATTTTTATTTATATTAAATAATGCTTAAAATTCAATAACTCAAGATTGGCACATACTACCACAAAGGTTCTGCCATCGTTTGAAAGAGACTGTCTTAAGCTATCATGTGTGCGACTTTTGGCAACGTACACATTATCGTTGATTTTTTATGAATTTTTATTTATATTAAATAATGCTTAAAATTCAATAACTCAAGATTGGGACATACTATCACAACAGTTCTGCCATCGTTTGAAAGAGACTGTCTTAACCTATCATGTGTGCGACTTTCGGCAACGTACACATTATCGTTGATTTTTTATGAATTTTTATTTATATTAAATAATGCTTAAAATTCAATAAGTCAAGATTGGCACACACTACCACAACGGTTCTGCCATCGTTTGAAAGAGACTGTCTTAACCTATCATGTGTGCGACTTTCGGCAACAAACACATTATCGTTGATTTTTTATGAATTTTTATTTATATAAAATAATGCTTAAAATTCAATAACTCAAGATTGGCACAAACTACCACAACGGTTCTGCCATTGTTTGAAAGAGACTGTCTTAACCTATCATGTGTGAGAATTTCGGCAACGTACACGTTATCGTTGATTTTTTATGAATTTTTATTTATATTAAATAATGCTTAAAATTCAATAACTCAAGATTGGCACATACTACCACAAAGGTTCTGCCATTGTTTGAAAGAGACTGTCTTAACCTATTATGTGTGCGACTTTCGGCAACGTACACGTTATCGTTGATTTTTTATGAATTTTTATTTATATTAAATAATGCTTAAAATTCAATAACTCAAGATTGGCACATACTACCACAAAGGTTCTGCCATTGTTTGAAAGAGACTGTCTTAACCTATCATGTGTGCGACATTCGGCAACGTACACGTTATCGTTGATTTTTTATGAATTTTTATTTATATTAAATAATGCTTAAAATTCAATAACTCAAGATTGGCACATACTACCACAATGGTTCTGCCATCGTTTGAAAGAGACTGTCTTAACCTATCATGTGTGCAACTTTCGGCAACGTACACGCTATCGTTGATTTTTTATGAATTTTTATTTATATTAAATAATGCTTAAAATTCAATAACTCAAGATTGCGACATACTACCACAAAGGTTCTGCCATCCTGTGAAAGAGACTGTCTTATTCTATCATGTGTGCGACTTTCGGCAACGTACACGTTATCGTTGATTTTTTATGAATTTTTATTTATATTAAATAATGCTTAAAATTCAATAACTCAAGATTGCGACATACTACCACAACGGTTCTGCCATCGTTTGAAAGAGACTGTCTAATTCTATCATGTGTGCGACTTTCGGCAACGTACACGTTATCGTTGATTTTTTATGAATTTTTATTTATATTAAATAATGCTTAAAATTCAATAACTCAAGATTGGCACAAACTACCACAACGGTTCTGCCATTGTTTGAAAGAGACTGTCTTAACCTATCATGTGTGAGAATTTCGGCAACGTACACGTTATCGTTGATTTTTTATGAATTTTTATTTATATTAAATAATGCTTAAAATTCAATAACTCAAGATTGGCACATACTACCACAAAGGTTCTGCCATTGTTTGAAAGAGACTGTCTTAACCTATTACGTGTGCGACTTTCGGCAACGTACACGTTATCGTTGATTTTTTATGAATTTTTATTTATATTAAATAATGCTTAAAATTCAATAACTCAAGATTGGCACATACTACCACAAAGGTTCTGCCATTGTTTGAAAGAGACTGTCTTAACCTATCATGTGTGCGACATTCGGCAACGTACACATTATCGTTGATTTTTAATGAATTTTTATTTATTCTAAATAATGCTTAAAATTCAATAACTCAAGATTGGGACATACTACCACAACGGTTCTGCCTTTGTTTGAAAGAGACTGTCTTAACCTATCATGTTTGAGAATTTCGGCAACGTACACGTTATCGTTGATTTTTTATGAATTTTTATTTATATTAAATAATGCTTAAAATTCAATAACTCAAGATTGCGACATACTACCACAATGGTTCTGCCATCGTTTGAAAGAGACTGTCTTATTCTATCATGTGTGCGACTTTCGGCAACGTACACGCTATCGTTGATTTTTTATGAATTTTTATTTATATTAAATAATGCTTAAAATTCAATAACTCAAGATTGCGACATACTACCACAATGGTTCTGCCATCGTTTGAAAGAGACTGTCTTATTCTATCATGTGTGCGACTTTCGGCAACGTACACGTTATCGTTGATTTTTTATGAATTTTTATTTATATTAAATAATGCTTAAAATTCAATAACTCAAGATTGGCACATACTACCACAACGGTTCTGCCATCTTTTGAAAGAGACTGTCTTACCCTATGAGGTGTGCGACATTCGGCAACGTACACGTTTTCGTTGATTTTTTATGAATTTTTATTTATATTAAATAATGCTTAAAATTCAATAACTCAAGATTGGCACATACTACCACAACGGTTCTGCCATCGTTTGAAAGAGACTGTCTTATTCTATCATGTGTGTGACTTTCGGCAACGTACACGTTATCGTTGATTTTTTATGAATTTTTATTTATATTAAATAATGCTTAAAATTCAATAACTCAAGATTGGGACATACTACCACAACGGTTCTGCCTTTGTTTGAAAGAGACTGTCTTAACCTATCATGTGTGAGAATTTCGGCAACGTACACATTATCGTTGATTTTTTATGAATTTTTATTTATATTAAATAATGCTTAAAATTCAATAACTCAAGATTGGCACATACTACCACAACGGTTCTGCCTTTGTTTGAAAGAGACTGTCTTAACCTATCATGTGTGCGACGTTCGGCAACGTACACGCTATCGTTGATTTTTTATGAATTTTTATTTATATTAAATAATGCTTAAAATTCAATAACTCAAGATTGCGACATACTACCACAACGGTTCTGCCATCGTTTGAAAGAGACTGTCTTATTCTATCATGTGTGCGACTTTTGGCAACGTACACGTTATCGTTGATTTTTTATGAATTTTTATTTATATTAAATAATGCTTAAAATTCAATAACTCAAGATTGCGACATACTACCACAATGGTTCTGCCATCCTTTGAAAGAGACTGTCTTATTCTATCATGTGTGCGACTTTCGGCAACGTACACGTTATCGTTGATTTTTTATGAATTTTTATTTATATTAAATAATGCTTAAAATTCAATAACTCAAGATTGGCACATACTACCACAAAGGTTCTGCCATCCTTTGAAAGAGACTGTCTTATTCTATCATGTGTGCGACGTTCGGCAACGTACACGCTATCGTTGATTTTTTATGAATTTTTATTTATATTAAATAATGCTTAAAATTCAATAACTCAAGATTGCGACATACTACCACGACGGTTCTGCCATCGTTTGAAAGAGACTGTCTTATTCTATCATGTGTGCGACTTTCGGCAACGTACACGTTATCGTTGATTTTTTATGAATTTTTATTTATATTAAATAATGCTTAAAATTCAATAACTCAAGATTGCGACATACTACCACAATGGTTCTGCCATCGTTTGAAAGAGACTGTCTTATTCTATCATGTGTGCGACTTTCGGCAACGTACACGTTATCGTTGATTTTTTATGAATTTTTATTTATATTAAATAATGCTTAAAATTCAATAACTCAAGATTGGCACATACTACCACAAAGGTTCTGCCATCCTTTGAAAGAGACTGTCTTATTCTATCATGTGTGCGACTTTCGGCAACGTACACGTTATCGTTGATTTTTTATGAATTTTTATTTATATAAAATAATGCTTAAAATTCAATAACTCAAGATTGGCACATACTACCACAAAGGTTCTGCCATCCTTTGAAAGAGACTGTCTTATTCTATCATGTGTGCGACGTTCGGCAACGTACACGCTATCGTTGATTTTTTATGAATTTTTATTTATATTAAATAATGCTTAAAATTCAATAACTCAAGATTGCGACATACTACCACAACGGTTCTGCCATCGTTTGAAAGAGACTGTCTTATTCTATCATGTGTGCGACTTTCGGCAACGTACACGTTATCGTTGATTTTTTATGAATTTTTATTTATATTAAATAATGCTTAAAATTCAATAACTCAAGATTGGCACATACTACCACAAAGGTTCTGCCATTGTTTGAAAGAGACTGTCTTAACCTATTATGTGTGCGACTTTCGGCAACGTACACGTTATCGTTGATTTTTTATGAATTTTTATTTATATTAAATAATGCTTAAAATTCAATAACTCAAGATTGGCACATACTACCACAAAGGTTCTGCCATTGTTTGAAAGAGACTGTCTTATTCTATCATGTGTGCGACATTCGGCAACGTACACGCTATCGTTGATTTTTTATGAATTTTTATTTATATTAAATAATGCTTAAAATTCAATAACTCAAGATTGGCACATACTACCACAAAGGTTCTGCCATTGTTTGAAAGAGACTGTCTTATTCTATCATGTGTGCGACATTCGGCAACGTACACGCTATCGTTGATTTTTTATGAATTTTTATTTATATTAAATAATGCTTAAAATTCAATAACTCAAGATTGGCACATACTACCACAACGGTTCTGCCATCGTTTGAAAGAGACTGTCTTAACCTATCATGTGTGCGACTTTCGGCAACGTACACGCTATCGTTGATTTTTTATGAATTTTTATTTATATTAAATAATGCTTAAAATTCAATAACTCAAGATTGCGACATACTACCACAATGGTTCTGCCATCGTTTGAAAGAGACTGTCTTATTCTATCATGTGTGCGACTTTCGGCAACGTACACGTTATCGTTGATTTTTTATGAATTTTTATTTATATTAAATAATGCTTAAAATTCAATAACTCAAGATTGGCACATACTACCACAAAGGTTCTGCCATCCTTTGAAAGAGACTGTCTTATTCTATCATGTGTGCGACTTTCGGCAACGTACACATTATCGTTGATTTTTTATGAATTTTTATTTATATTAAATAATGCTTAAAATTCAATAACTCAAGATTGGCACATACTACCACAACGATTCTGCCATCGTTTGAAAGAGACTGTCTTACCCTATCAGGTGTGCGACTTTCGGCAACGTACACGTTTTCGTTGATTTTTTATGAATTTTTATTTATATTAAATAATGCTTAAAATTCAATAACTCAAGATTGGCACATACTACCACAACGGTTCTGCCATCGTTTGAAAGAGACTGTCTTATTCTATCAAGTGTGCGACTTTCGGCAACGTACACGTTATCGTTGATTTTTTATGAATTTTTATTTATATTAAATAATGCTTAAAATTCAATAACTCAAGATTGGCACATACTACCACAACGGTTCTGCCATCCTTTGAAAGAGACTGTCTTAACCTATCATGTGTGCGACTTTCGGCAACGTACACATTGCCGTTGATTTTTTATGAATTTTTATTTATATTAAATAATGCTTAAAATTCAATAACTCAAGATTGGCACATACTACCACAACGGTTCTGCCATCGTTTGAAAGAGACTGTCTTAACCTATCATGTGTGCGACTTTCGGCAACGTACACGTTTTCGTTGATTTTTTATGAATTTTTATTTATATTAAATAATGCTTAAAATTCAATAACTCAAGATTGGCACATACTACCACAACGGTTCTGCCATTGTTTGAAAGAGACTGTCTTATTCTATCATGTGTGCGACTTTCGGCAACGTACACGTTATCGTTGATTTTTTATGAATTTTTATTTATATAAAATAATGCTTAAAATTCAATAACTCAAGATTGGCACATACTACCACAAAGGTTCTGCCATCCTTTGAAAGAGACTGTCTTATTCTATCATGTGTGCGACGTTCGGCAACGTACACGCTATCGTTGATTTTTTATGAATTTTTATTTATATTAAATAATGCTTAAAATTCAATAACTCAAGATTGCGACATACTACCACAACGGTTCTGCCATCGTTTGAAAGAGACTGTCTTATTCTATCATGTGTGCGACTTTCGGCAACGTACACGTTATCGTTGATTTTTTATGAATTTTTATTTATATTAAATAATGCTTAAAATTCAATAACTCAAGATTGGCACATACTACCACAACGCTTCTGCCATCCTTTGAAAGAGACTGTCTTAACCTATCATGTGTGCGACTTTCGGCAACGTACACGCTATCGTTGATTTTTTATGAATTTTTATTTATATTAAATAATGCTTAAAATTCAATAACTCAAGATTGCGACATACTACCACAATGGTTCTGCCATCGTTTGAAAGAGACTGTCTTAACCTATCATGTGTGCGACTTTCGGCAACGTACACGTTTTCGTTGATTTTTTATGAATTTTTATTTATATTAAATAATGCTTAAAATTCAATAACTCAAGATTGGCACATACTACCACAAAGGTTCTGCCATCCTTTGAAAGAGACTGTCTTATTCTATCATGTGTGCGACGTTCGGCAACGTACACGCTATCGTTGATTTTTTATGAATTTTTATTTATATTAAATAATGCTTAAAATTCAATAACTCAAGATTGCGACATACTACCACAACGGTTCTGCCATCGTTTGAAAGAGACTGTCTTATTCTATCATGTGTGCGACGTTCGGCAACGTACACGCTATCGTTGATTTTTTATGAATTTTTATTTATATTAAATAATGCTTAAAATTCAATAACTCAAGATTGGCACATACTACCACAACGGTTCTGCCATCGTTTGAAAGAGACTGTCTTAACCTATCATGTGTGCGACTTTCGGCAACGTACACGCTATCGTTCATTTTTTATGAATTTTTATTTATATTAAATAATGCTTAAAATTCAATAACTCAAGATTGGCACATACTACCACAACGGTTCTGCCATTGTTTGAAAGAGACTGTCTTATTCTATCATGTGTGCGACTTTCGGCAACGTACACGTTATCGTTGATTTTTTATGAATTTTTATTTATATAAAATAATGCTTAAAATTCAATAACTCAAGATTGGCACATACTACCACAAAGGTTCTGCCATCCTTTGAAAGAGACTGTCTTATTCTATCATGTGTGCGACGTTCGGCAACGTACACGCTATCGTTGATTTTTTATGAATTTTTATTTATATTAAATAATGCTTAAAATTCAATAACTCAAGATTGCGACATACTACCACAACGTTTCTGCCATCGTTTGAAAGAGACTGTCTTATTCTATCATGTGTGCGACTTTCGGCAACGTACACGTTATCGTTGATTTTTTATGAATTTTTATTTATATTAAATAATGCTTAAAATTCAATAACTCAAGATTGGCACATACTACCACAACGCTTCTGCCATCCTTTGAAAGAGACTGTCTTAACCTATCATGTGTGCGACTTTCGGCAACGTACACGCTATCGTTGATTTTTTATGAATTTTTATTTATATTAAATAATGCTTAAAATTCAATAACTCAAGATTGCGACATACTACCACAATGGTTCTGCCATCGTTTGAAAGAGACTGTCTTATTCTATCATGTGTGCGACTTTCGGCAACGTACACGTTATCGTTGATTTTTTATGAATTTTTATTTATATTAAATAATGCTTAAAATTCAATAACTCAAGATTGGCACATACTACCACAACGGTTCTGCCATCTTTTGAAAGAGACTGTCTTACCCTATCAGGTGTGCGACTTTCGGCAACGTACACGTTTTCGTAGATTTTTTATGAATTTTTATTTATATTAAATAATGCTTAAAATTCAATAACTCAAGATTGGCACATACTACCACAACGGTTCTGCCATCGTTTGAAAGAGACTGTCTTATTCTATCAAGTGTGCGACATTCGGCAACGTACACGTTATCGTTGATTTTTTATGAATTTTTATTTATATTAAATAATGCTTAAAATTCAATAACTCAAGATTGGCACATACTACCACAACGGTTCTGCCATCGTTTGAAAGAGACTGTCTTATTCTATCATGTGTGCGACTTTCGGCAACGTACACGTTATCGTTGATTTTTTATGAATTTTTATTTATATTAAATAATGCTTAAAATTCAATAACTCAAGATTGGAACATACTACCACAACGGTTCTGCCTTTGTTTGAAAGAGACTGTCTTAACCTATCATTTGTGAGAATTTTGGCAACGTACACGTTATCGTTGATTTTTTATGAATTTTTATTTATATTAAATAATGCTTAAAATTCAATAACTCAAGATTGGAACATACTACCACAAAGGTTCTGCCATTGTTTGAAAGAGACTGTCTTAACCTATTATGTGTGCGACTTTCGGCAACGTACACGTTATCGTTAATTTTTTATGAATTTTTATTTATATTAAATAATGCTTAAAATTCAATAACTCAAGATTGGCACATACTACCACAAAGGTTCTGCC
Source organism: Astyanax mexicanus (assembly GCF_023375975.1). Lineage (NCBI taxonomy): Eukaryota > Metazoa > Chordata > Actinopteri > Characiformes > Acestrorhamphidae > Astyanax > Astyanax mexicanus. The sequence continues at coordinate 348,933 of NW_026040059.1, forward strand.
ATTGTTTGAAAGAGACTGTCTTATTCTATCATGTGTGCGACATTCGGCAACGTACACATTATCGTTGATTTTTTATGAATTTTTATTTATATTAAATAATGCTTAAAATTCAATAACTCAAGATTGGGACATACTACCACAACGGTTCTGCCTTTGTTTGAAAGAGACTGTCTTAACCTATCATTTGTGAGAATTTCGGCAACGTACACGTTATCGTTGATTTTTTATGAATTTTTATTTATATTAAATAATGCTTAAAATTCAATAACTCAAGATTGGCACATACTACCACAAAGGTTCTGCCATTGTTTGAAAGAGACTGTCTTAACCTATCATGTGTGCGACATTCGGCAACGTACACGTTATCGTTGATTTTTTATGAATTTTTATTTATATTAAATAATGCTTAAAATTCAATAACTCAAGATTGGCACATACTACCACATTGGTTCTGCCATCGTTTGAAAGAGACTGTCTTAACCTATCATGTGTGCAACTTTCGGCAACGTACACGCTATCGTTGATTTTTTATGAATTTTTATTTATATTAAATAATGCTTAAAATTCAATAACTCAAGATTGCGACATACTACCACAAAGGTTCTGCCATCCTGTGAAAGAGACTGTCTTATTCTATCATGTGTGCGACTTTCGGCAACGTACACGTTATCGTTGATTTTTTATGAATTTTTATTTATATTAAATAATGCTTAAAATTCAATAACTCAAGATTGCGACATACTACCACAACGGTTCTGCCATCGTTTGAAAGAGACTGTCTAATTCTATCATGTGTGCGACTTTCGGCAACGTACACGTTATCGTTGATTTTTTATGAATTTTTATTTATATTAAATAATGCTTAAAATTCAATAACTCAAGATTGGCACAAACTACCACAACGGTTCTGCCATTGTTTGAAAGAGACTGTCTTAACCTATCATGTGTGAGAATTTCGGCAACGTACACGTTATCGTTGATTTTTTATGAATTTTTATTTATATTAAATAATGCTTAAAATTCAATAACTCAAGATTGGCACATACTACCACAAAGGTTCTGCCATTGTTTGAAAGAGACTGTCTTAACCTATTATGTGTGCGACTTTCGGCAACGTACACGTTATCGTTGATTTTTTATGAATTTTTATTTATATTAAATAATGCTTAAAATTCAATAACTCAAGATTGGCACATACTACCACAAAGGTTCTGCCATTGTTTGAAAGAGACTGTCTTAACCTATCATGTGTGCGACATTCGGCAACGTACACATTATCGTTGATTTTTAATGAATTTTTATTTATTCTAAATAATGCTTAAAATTCAATAACTCAAGATTGGGACATACTACCACAACGGTTCTGCCTTTGTTTGAAAGAGACTGTCTTAACCTATCATGTTTGAGAATTTCGGCAACGTACACGTTATCGTTGATTTTTTATGAATTTTTATTTATATTAAATAATGCTTAAAATTCAATAACTCAAGATTGCGACATACTACCACAATGGTTCTGCCATCGTTTGAAAGAGACTGTCTTATTCTATCATGTGTGCGACTTTCGGCAACGTACACGCTATCGTTGATTTTTTATGAATTTTTATTTATATTAAATAATGCTTAAAATTCAATAACTCAAGATTGCGACATACTACCACAATGGTTCTGCCATCGTTTGAAAGAGACTGTCTTATTCTATCATGTGTGCGACTTTCGGCAACGTACACGTTATCGTTGATTTTTTATGAATTTTTATTTATATTAAATAATGCTTAAAATTCAATAACTCAAGATTGGCACATACTACCACAACGGTTCTGCCATCTTTTGAAAGAGACTGTCTTACCCTATGAGGTGTGCGACATTCGGCAACGTACACGTTTTCGTTGATTTTTTATGAATTTTTATTTATATTAAATAATGCTTAAAATTCAATAACTCAAGATTGGCACATACTACCACAACGGTTCTGCCATCGTTTGAAAGAGACTGTCTTATTCTATCATGTGTGTGACTTTCGGCAACGTACACGTTATCGTTGATTTTTTATGAATTTTTATTTATATTAAATAATGCTTAAAATTCAATAACTCAAGATTGGGACATACTACCACAACGGTTCTGCCTTTGTTTGAAAGAGACTGTCTTAACCTATCATGTGTGAGAATTTCGGCAACGTACACATTATCGTTGATTTTTTATGAATTTTTATTTATTCTAAATAATGCTTAAAATTCAATAACTCAAGATTGGGACATACTACCACAACGGTTCTGCCTTTGTGTGAAAGAGACTGTCTTATTCTATCATGTGTGCGACATTCGGCAACGTACACGCTATCGTTGATTTTTTATGAATTTTTATTTATATTAAATAATGCTTAAAATTCAATAACTCAAGATTGGCACATACTACCACAACGGTTCTGCCTTTGTTTGAAAGAGACTGTCTTAACCTATCATGTGTGCGACGTTCGGCAACGTACACGCTATCGTTGATTTTTTATGAATTTTTATTTATATTAAATAATGCTTAAAATTCAATAACTCAAGATTGCGACATACTACCACAACGGTTCTGCCATCGTTTGAAAGAGACTGTCTTATTCTATCATGTGTGCGACTTTTGGCAACGTACACGTTATCGTTGATTTTTTATGAATTTTTATTTATATTAAATAATGCTTAAAATTCAATAACTCAAGATTGCGACATACTACCACAATGGTTCTGCCATCCTTTGAAAGAGACTGTCTTATTCTATCATGTGTGCGACTTTCGGCAACGTACACGTTATCGTTGATTTTTTATGAATTTTTATTTATATTAAATAATGCTTAAAATTCAATAACTCAAGATTGGCACATACTACCACAAAGGTTCTGCCATCCTTTGAAAGAGACTGTCTTATTCTATCATGTGTGCGACGTTCGGCAACGTACACGCTATCGTTGATTTTTTATGAATTTTTATTTATATTAAATAATGCTTAAAATTCAATAACTCAAGATTGCGACATACTACCACGACGGTTCTGCCATCGTTTGAAAGAGACTGTCTTATTCTATCATGTGTGCGACTTTCGGCAACGTACACGTTATCGTTGATTTTTTATGAATTTTTATTTATATTAAATAATGCTTAAAATTCAATAACTCAAGATTGGCACATACTACCACAAAGGTTCTGCCATCCTTTGAAAGAGACTGTCTTATTCTATCATGTGTGCGACTTTCGGCAACGTACACGTTATCGTTGATTTTTTATGAATTTTTATTTATATAAAATAATGCTTAAAATTCAATAACTCAAGATTGGCACATACTACCACAAAGGTTCTGCCATCCTTTGAAAGAGACTGTCTTATTCTATCATGTGTGCGACGTTCGGCAACGTACACGCTATCGTTGATTTTTTATGAATTTTTATTTATATTAAATAATGCTTAAAATTCAATAACTCAAGATTGCGACATACTACCACAACGGTTCTGCCATCGTTTGAAAGAGACTGTCTTATTCTATCATGTGTGCGACTTTCGGCAACGTACACGTTATCGTTGATTTTTTATGAATTTTTATTTATATTAAATAATGCTTAAAATTCAATAACTCAAGATTGGCACATACTACCACAAAGGTTCTGCCATTGTTTGAAAGAGACTGTCTTAACCTATTATGTGTGCGACTTTCGGCAACGTACACGTTATCGTTGATTTTTTATGAATTTTTATTTATATTAAATAATGCTTAAAATTCAATAACTCAAGATTGGCACATACTACCACAAAGGTTCTGCCATTGTTTGAAAGAGACTGTCTTATTCTATCATGTGTGCGACATTCGGCAACGTACACGCTATCGTTGATTTTTTATGAATTTTTATTTATATTAAATAATGCTTAAAATTCAATAACTCAAGATTGGCACATACTACCACAAAGGTTCTGCCATTGTTTGAAAGAGACTGTCTTATTCTATCATGTGTGCGACATTCGGCAACGTACACATTATCGTAGATTTTTTATGAATTTTTATTTATTCTAAATAATGCTTAAAATTCAATAACTCAAGATTGGGACATACTACCACAAAGGTTCTGCCATTGTTTGAAAGAGACTGTCTTATTCTATCATGTGTGCGACATTCGGCAACGTACACATTATCGTTGATTTTTTATGAATTTTTATTTATTCTAAATAATGCTTAAAATTCAATAACTCAAGATTGGGACATACTACCACAACGGTTCTGCCTTTGTTTGAAAGAGACTGTCTTAACCTATCATGTGTGCGAATTTCGGCAACGTACACGTTATCGTTGATTTTTTATGAATTTTTATTTATATTAAATAATGCTTAAAATTCAATAACTCAAGATTGGCACATACTACCACAAAGGTTCTGCCATTGTTTGAAAGAGACTGTCTTATTCTATCATGTGTGCGACATTCGGCAACGTACACGCTATCGTTGATTTTTTATGAATTTTTATTTATATTAAAAAATGCTTAAAATTCAATAACTCAAGATTGGCACATACTACCACAACGGTTCTGCCTTTGTTTGAAAGAGACTGTCTTATTCTATCATGTGTGCGACATTCGGCAACGTACACATTATCGTTGATTTTTTATGATTTTTTATTTATTCTAAATAATGCTTAAAATTCAATAACTCAAGATTGGGACATACTACCACAACGGTTCTGCCTTTGTTTGAAAGAGACTGTCTTAACCTATCATGTGTGCGAATTTCGGCAACGTACACGTTATCGTTGATTTTTTATGAATTTTTATTTATATTAAATAATGCTTAAAATTCAATAACTCAAGATTGGCACATACTACCACAACGGTTCTGCCTTTGTTTGAAAGAGACTGTCTTATTCTATCATGTGTGCGACATTCGGCAACGTTAACGCTATCGTTGATTTTTTATGAATTTTTATTTATATTAAATAATGCTTAAAATTCAATAACTCAAGATTGGGACATACTACCACAACGGTTCTGCCATCGTTTGAAAGAGACTGTCTTATTCTATCATGTGTGCGACATTCGGCAACGTACACGCTATCGTTGATTTTTTATGAATTTTTATTTATATTAAATAATGCTTAAAATTCAATAACTCAAGATTGGCACATACTACCACAACGGTTCTGCCATCGTTTGAAAGAGACTGTCTTATTCTATCATGTGTGCGACTTTTGGCAACGTACACGTTATCGTTGATTTTTTATGAATTTTTATTTATATTAAATAATGCTTAAAATTCAATAACTCAAGATTGGCACAAACTACCACAACGGTTCTGCCATTATTTGAAAGAGACTGTCTTAACCTATCATGTTTGAGAATTTCGGCAACGTACACGTTATCGTTGATTTTTTATGAATTTTTATTTATATTAAATAATGCTTAAAATTCAATAACTCAAGATTGCGACATACTACCACAATGGTTCTGCCATCGTTTGAAAGAGACTGTCTTATTCTATCATGTGTGCGACTTTCGGCAACGTACACGCTATCGTTGATTTTTTATGAATTTTTATTTATATTAAATAATGCTTAAAATTCAATAACTCAAGATTGCGACATACTACCACAATGGTTCTGCCATCGTTTGAAAGAGACTGTCTTATTCTATCATGTGTGCGACTTTCGGCAACGTACACGTTATCGTTGATTTTTTATGAATTTTTATTTATATTAAATAATGCTTAAAATTCAATAACTCAAGATTGGCACATACTACCACAACGGTTCTGCCATCTTTTGAAAGAGACTGTCTTACCCTATGAGGTGTGCGACATTCGGCAACGTACACGTTTTCGTTGATTTTTTATGAATTTTTATTTATATTAAATAATGCTTAAAATTCAATAACTCAAGATTGGCACATACTACCACAACGGTTCTGCCATCGTTTGAAAGAGACTGTCTTATTCTATCATGTGTGTGACTTTCGGCAACGTACACGTTATCGTTGATTTTTTATGAATTTTTATTTATATTAAATAATGCTTAAAATTCAATAACTCAAGATTGGGACATACTACCACAACGGTTCTGCCTTTGTTTGAAAGAGACTGTCTTAACCTATCATGTGTGAGAATTTCGGCAACGTACACGTTATCGTTGATTTTTTATGAATTTTTATTTATATTAAATAATGCTTAAAATTCAATAACTCAAGATTGGCACATACTACCACAAAGGTTCTGCCATTGTTTGAAAGAGACTGTCTTAACCTATTATGTGTGCGACTTTCGGCAACGTACACGTTATCGTTGATTTTTTATGAATTTTTATTTATATTAAATAATGCTTAAAATTCAATAACTCAAGATTGGCACATACTACCACAAATGTTCTGCCATTGTTTGAAAGAGACTGTCTTATTCTATCATGTGTGCGACATTCGGCAACGTACACGCTATCGTTGATTTTTTATGAATTTTTATTTATATTAAATAATGCTTAAAATTCAATAACTCAAGATTGGCACATACTACCACAAAGGTTCTGCCATCGTTTGAAAGAGACTGTCTTAAGCTATCATGTGTGCGACTTTTGGCAACGTACACATTATCGTTGATTTTTTATGAATTTTTATTTATATTAAATAATGCTTAAAATTCAATAACTCAAGATTGGGACATACTATCACAACAGTTCTGCCATCGTTTGAAAGAGACTGTCTTAACCTATCATGTGTGCGACGTTCGGCAACGTACACGCTATCGTTGATTTTTTATGAATTTTTATTTATATTAAATAATGCTTAAAATTCAATAACTCAAGATTGCGACATACTACCACGACGGTTCTGCCATCGTTTGAAAGAGACTGTCTTATTCTATCATGTGTGCGACTTTCGGCAACGTACACGTTATCGTTGATTTTTTATGAATTTTTATTTATATTAAATAATGCTTAAAATTCAATAACTCAAGATTGGCACATACTACCACAAAGGTTCTGCCATCCTTTGAAAGAGACTGTCTTATTCTATCATGTGTGCGACTTTCGGCAACGTACACGTTATCGTTGATTTTTTATGAATTTTTATTTATATAAAATAATGCTTAAAATTCAATAACTCAAGATTGGCACATACTACCACAAAGGTTCTGCCATCCTTTGAAAGAGACTGTCTTATTCTATCATGTGTGCGACGTTCGGCAACGTACACGCTATCGTTGATTTTTTATGAATTTTTATTTATATTAAATAATGCTTAAAATTCAATAACTCAAGATTGCGACATACTACCACAACGGTTCTGCCATCGTTTGAAAGAGACTGTCTTATTCTATCATGTGTGCGACTTTCGGCAACGTACACGTTATCGTTGATTTTTTATGAATTTTTATTTATATTAAATAATGCTTAAAATTCAATAACTCAAGATTGGCACATACTACCACAAAGGTTCTGCCATTGTTTGAAAGAGACTGTCTTAACCTATTATGTGTGCGACTTTCGGCAACGTACACGTTATCGTTGATTTTTTATGAATTTTTATTTATATTAAATAATGCTTAAAATTCAATAACTCAAGATTGGCACATACTACCACAAAGGTTCTGCCATTGTTTGAAAGAGACTGTCTTATTCTATCATGTGTGCGACATTCGGCAACGTACACGCTATCGTTGATTTTTTATGAATTTTTATTTATATTAAATAATGCTTAAAATTCAATAACTCAAGATTGGCACATACTACCACAAAGGTTCTGCCATTGTTTGAAAGAGACTGTCTTATTCTATCATGTGTGCGACATTCGGCAACGTACACATTATCGTAGATTTTTTATGAATTTTTATTTATTCTAAATAATGCTTAAAATTCAATAACTCAAGATTGGGACATACTACCACAAAGGTTCTGCCATTGTTTGAAAGAGACTGTCTTATTCTATCATGTGTGCGACATTCGGCAACGTACACATTATCGTTGATTTTTTATGAATTTTTATTTATTCTAAATAATGCTTAAAATTCAATAACTCAAGATTGGGACATACTACCACAACGGTTCTGCCTTTGTTTGAAAGAGACTGTCTTAACCTATCATGTGTGCGAATTTCGGCAACGTACACGTTATCGTTGATTTTTTATGAATTTTTATTTATATTAAATAATGCTTAAAATTCAATAACTCAAGATTGGCACATACTACCACAAAGGTTCTGCCATTGTTTGAAAGAGACTGTCTTATTCTATCATGTGTGCGACATTCGGCAACGTACACGCTATCGTTGATTTTTTATGAATTTTTATTTATATTAAAAAATGCTTAAAATTCAATAACTCAAGATTGGCACATACTACCACAACGGTTCTGCCTTTGTTTGAAAGAGACTGTCTTATTCTATCATGTGTGCGACATTCGGCAACGTACACATTATCGTTGATTTTTTATGATTTTTTATTTATTCTAAATAATGCTTAAAATTCAATAACTCAAGATTGGGACATACTACCACAACGGTTCTGCCTTTGTTTGAAAGAGACTGTCTTAACCTATCATGTGTGCGAATTTCGGCAACGTACACGTTATCGTTGATTTTTTATGAATTTTTATTTATATTAAATAATGCTTAAAATTCAATAACTCAAGATTGGCACATACTACCACAACGGTTCTGCCTTTGTTTGAAAGAGACTGTCTTATTCTATCATGTGTGCGACATTCGGCAACGTTAACGCTATCGTTGATTTTTTATGAATTTTTATTTATATTAAATAATGCTTAAAATTCAATAACTCAAGATTGGGACATACTACCACAACGGTTCTGCCATCGTTTGAAAGAGACTGTCTTATTCTATCATGTGTGCGACATTCGGCAACGTACACGCTATCGTTGATTTTTTATGAATTTTTATTTATATTAAATAATGCTTAAAATTCAATAACTCAAGATTGGCACATACTACCACAACGGTTCTGCCATCGTTTGAAAGAGACTGTCTTATTCTATCATGTGTGCGACTTTTGGCAACGTACACGTTATCGTTGATTTTTTATGAATTTTTATTTATATTAAATAATGCTTAAAATTCAATAACTCAAGATTGGCACAAACTACCACAACGGTTCTGCCATTATTTGAAAGAGACTGTCTTAACCTATCATGTTTGAGAATTTCGGCAACGTACACGTTATCGTTGATTTTTTATGAATTTTTATTTATATTAAATAATGCTTAAAATTCAATAACTCAAGATTGCGACATACTACCACAATGGTTCTGCCATCGTTTGAAAGAGACTGTCTTATTCTATCATGTGTGCGACTTTCGGCAACGTACACGCTATCGTTGATTTTTTATGAATTTTTATTTATATTAAATAATGCTTAAAATTCAATAACTCAAGATTGCGACATACTACCACAATGGTTCTGCCATCGTTTGAAAGAGACTGTCTTATTCTATCATGTGTGCGACTTTCGGCAACGTACACGTTATCGTTGATTTTTTATGAATTTTTATTTATATTAAATAATGCTTAAAATTCAATAACTCAAGATTGGCACATACTACCACAACGGTTCTGCCATCTTTTGAAAGAGACTGTCTTACCCTATGAGGTGTGCGACATTCGGCAACGTACACGTTTTCGTTGATTTTTTATGAATTTTTATTTATATTAAATAATGCTTAAAATTCAATAACTCAAGATTGGCACATACTACCACAACGGTTCTGCCATCGTTTGAAAGAGACTGTCTTATTCTATCATGTGTGTGACTTTCGGCAACGTACACGTTATCGTTGATTTTTTATGAATTTTTATTTATATTAAATAATGCTTAAAATTCAATAACTCAAGATTGGGACATACTACCACAACGGTTCTGCCTTTGTTTGAAAGAGACTGTCTTAACCTATCATGTGTGAGAATTTCGGCAACGTACACGTTATCGTTGATTTTTTATGAATTTTTATTTATATTAAATAATGCTTAAAATTCAATAACTCAAGATTGGCACATACTACCACAAAGGTTCTGCCATTGTTTGAAAGAGACTGTCTTAACCTATTATGTGTGCGACTTTCGGCAACGTACACGTTATCGTTGATTTTTTATGAATTTTTATTTATATTAAATAATGCTTAAAATTCAATAACTCAAGATTGGCACATACTACCACAAATGTTCTGCCATTGTTTGAAAGAGACTGTCTTATTCTATCATGTGTGCGACATTCGGCAACGTACACGCTATCGTTGATTTTTTATGAATTTTTATTTATATTAAATAATGCTTAAAATTCAATAACTCAAGATTGGCACATACTACCACAAAGGTTCTGCCATCGTTTGAAAGAGACTGTCTTAAGCTATCATGTGTGCGACTTTTGGCAACGTACACATTATCGTTGATTTTTTATGAATTTTTATTTATATTAAATAATGCTTAAAATTCAATAACTCAAGATTGGGACATACTATCACAACAGTTCTGCCATCGTTTGAAAGAGACTGTCTTAACCTATCATGTGTGCGACGTTCGGCAACGTACACGCTATCGTTGATTTTTTATGAATTTTTATTTATATTAAATAATGCTTAAAATTCAATAACTCAAGATTGCGACATACTACCACAACGGTTCTGCCATCGTTTGAAAGAGACTGTCTTATTCTATCATGTGTGCGACTTTTGGCAACGTACACGTTATCGTTGATTTTTTATGAATTTTTATTTATATTAAATAATGCTTAAAATTCAATAACTCAAGATTGGCACAAACTACCACAACGGTTCTGCCATCTTTTGAAAGAGACTGTCTTACCCTATCAGGTGTGCGACTTTCGGCAACGTACACGTTTTCGTTGATTTTTTATGAATTTTTATTTATATTAAATAATGCTTAAAATTCAATAACTCAAGATTGGCACATACTACCACAACGGTTCTGCCATCGTTTGAAAGAGACTGTCTTATTCTATCATGTGTGTGACTTTCGGCAACGTACACGTTATCGTTGATTTTTTATGAATTTTTATTTATATTAAATAATGCTTAAAATTCAATAACTCAAGATTGGGACATACTACCACAACGGTTCTGCCTTTGTTTGAAAGAGACTGTCTTAACCTATCATGTGTGAGAATTTCGGCAACGTACACGTTATCGTTGATTTTTTATGAATTTTTATTTATATTAAATAATGCTTAAAATTCAATAACTCAAGATTGGCACATACTACCACAAAGGTTCTGCCATTGTTTGAAAGAGACTGTCTTAACCTATTATGTGTGCGACTTTCGGCAACGTACACGTTATCGTTGATTTTTTATGAATTTTTATTTATATTAAATAATGCTTAAAATTCAATAACTCAAGATTGGCACATACTACCACAAATGTTCTGCCATTGTTTGAAAGAGACTGTCTTATTCTATCATGTGTGCGACATTCGGCAACGTACACGCTATCGTTGATTTTTTATGAATTTTTATTTATATTAAATAATGCTTAAAATTCAATAACTCAAGATTGGCACATACTACCACAAAGGTTCTGCCATCGTTTGAAAGAGACTGTCTTAAGCTATCATGTGTGCGACTTTTGGCAACGTACACATTATCGTTGATTTTTTATGAATTTTTATTTATATTAAATAATGCTTAAAATTCAATAACTCAAGATTGGGACATACTATCACAACAGTTCTGCCATCGTTTGAAAGAGACTGTCTTAACCTATCATGTGTGCGACTTTCGGCAACGTACACATTATCGTTGATTTTTTATGAATTTTTATTTATATTAAATAATGCTTAAAATTCAATAAGTCAAGATTGGCACACACTACCACAACGGTTCTGCCATCGTTTGAAAGAGACTGTCTTAACCTATCATGTGTGCGACTTTCGGCAACAAACACATTATCGTTGATTTTTTATGAATTTTTATTTATATAAAATAATGCTTAAAATTCAATAAGTCAAGATTGGCACATACTACCACAACGGTTCTGCCATCGTTTGAAAGAGACTGTCTTATCCTATCATGTGTGCGACTTTCGGCAACGTACACATTATCGTTGATTTTTTATGAATTTTTATTTATATTAAATAATGCTTAAAATTCAATAACTCAAGATTGGGACATACTATCACAACAGTTCTGCCATCGTTTGAAAGAGACTGTCTTAAGCTATCATGTGTGCGACTTTTGGCAACGTACACATTATCGTTGATTTTTTATGAATTTTTATTTATATTAAATAATGCTTAAAATTCAATAAGTCAAGATTGGCACATACTACCACAACGGTTCTGCCATCGTTTGAAAGAGACTGTCTTAACCTATCATGTGTGCGACTTTCGGCAACAAACACATTATCGTTGATTTTTTATGAATTTTTATTTATATAAAATAATGCTTAAAATTCAATAAGTCAAGATTGGCACATACTACCACAACGGTTCTGCCATCGTTTGAAAGAGACTGTCTTAACCTATCATGTGTGCGACTTTCGGCAACGTACACATTATCGTTGGTTTTATATGAATTTTTATTTATATTAAATAATGCTTAAAATTCAATAACTCAAGATTGCGACATACTATCACAACAGTTCTGCCATCGTTTGAAAGAGACTGTCTTAACCTATCATGTGTGCGACTTTTGGCAACGTACACATTATCGTTGATTTTTTATGATTTTTTTATTTATATTAAATAATGCTTAAAATTCAATAAGTCAAGATTGGCACATACTACCACAACGGTTCTGCCATCGTTTGAAAGAGACTGTCTTAAGCTATCATGTGTGCGACTTTTGGCAACGTACACATTATCGTTGATTTTTTATGAATTTTTATTTATATTAAATAATGCTTAAAATTCAATAACTCAAGATTGGCACATACTAACACAACGGTTCTGCCATCGTTTGAAAGAGACTGTCTTAATCTTTCATGTGTGCGACTTTTGGCAACGTACACATTATCGTTGATTTTATATGAATTTTTATTTATATTAAATAATGCTTAAAATTCAATAACTCAAGATTGGGACATACTATCACAACAGTTCTGCCATCGTTTGAAAGAGACTGTCTTAACCTATCATGTGTGCGACTTTCGGCAACGTACACATTATCGTTGATTTTTTATGAATTTTTATTTATATTAAATAATGCTTAAAATTCAATAAGTCAAGATTGGCACACACTACCACAACGGTTCTGCCATCGTTTGAAAGAGACTGTCTTAACCTATCATGTGTGCGACTTTCGGCAACAAACACATTATCGTTGATTTTTTATGAATTTTTATTTATATAAAATAATGCTTAAAATTCAATAAGTCAAGATTGGCACATACTACCACAACGGTTCTGCCATCGTTTGAAAGAGACTGTCTTATCCTATCATGTGTGCGACTTTCGGCAACGTACACATTATCGTTGATTTTTTATGAATTTTTATTTATATTAAATAATGCTTAAAATTCAATAACTCAAGATTGGGACATACTATCACAACAGTTCTGCCATCGTTTGAAAGAGACTGTCTTAAGCTATCATGTGTGCGACTTTTGGCAACGTACACATTATCGTTGATTTTTTATGAATTTTTATTTATATTAAATAATGCTTAAAATTCAATAAGTCAAGATTGGCACATACTACCACAACGGTTCTGCCATCGTTTGAAAGAGACTGTCTTAACCTATCATGTGTGCGACTTTCGGCAACAAACACATTATCGTTGATTTTTTATGAATTTTTATTTATATAAAATAATGCTTAAAATTCAATAAGTCAAGATTGGCACATACTACCACAACGGTTCTGCCATCGTTTGAAAGAGACTGTCTTAACCTATCATGTGTGCGACTTTCGGCAACGTACACATTATCGTTGGTTTTATATGAATTTTTATTTATATTAAATAATGCTTAAAATTCAATAACTCAAGATTGCGACATACTATCACAACAGTTCTGCCATCGTTTGAAAGAGACTGTCTTAACCTATCATGTGTGCGACTTTTGGCAACGTACACATTATCGTTGATTTTTTATGATTTTTTTATTTATATTAAATAATGCTTAAAATTCAATAAGTCAAGATTGGCACATACTACCACAACGGTTCTGCCATCGTTTGAAAGAGACTGTCTTAAGCTATCATGTGTGCGACTTTTGGCAACGTACACATTATCGTTGATTTTTTATGAATTTTTATTTATATTAAATAATGCTTAAAATTCAATAACTCAAGATTGGCACATACTAACACAACGGTTCTGCCATCGTTTGAAAGAGACTGTCTTAATCTTTCATGTGTGCGACTTTTGGCAACGTACACATTATCGTTGATTTTATATGAATTTTTATTTATATTAAATAATGCTTAAAATTCAATAACTCAAGATTGGGACATACTATCACAACAGTTCTGCCATCGTTTGAAAGAGACTGTCTTAAGCTATCATGTGTGCGACTTTTGGCAACGTACACATTATCGTTGATTTTTTATGAATTTTTATTTATATTAAATAATGCTTAAAATTCAATAAGTCAAGATTGGCACATACTACCACAACGGTTCTGCCATCGTTTGAAAGAGACTGTCTTAACCTATCATGTGTGCGACTTTCGGCAACAAACACATTATCGTTGATTTTTTATGAATTTTTATTTATATAAAATAATGCTTAAAATTCAATAAGTCAAGATTGGCACATACTACCACAACGGTTCTGCCATCGTTTGAAAGAGACTGTCTTAACCTATCATGTGTGCGACTTTCGGCAACGTACACATTATCGTTGGTTTTATATGAATTTTTATTTATATTAAATAATGCTTAAAATTCAATAACTCAAGATTGCGACATACTATCACAACAGTTCTGCCATCGTTTGAAAGAGACTGTCTTAACCTATCATGTGTGCGACTTTTGGCAACGTACACATTATCGTTGATTTTTTATGATTTTTTATTTATATTAAATAATGCTTAAAATTCAATAAGTCAAGATTGGCACATACTACCACAACGGTTCTGCCATCGTTTGAAAGAGACTGTCTTAAGCTATCATGTGTGCGACTTTTGGCAACGTACACATTATCGTTGATTTTATATGAATTTTTATTTATATTAAATAATGCTTAAAATTCAATAACTCAAGATTGGGAAATACTATCACAACAGTTCTGCCATCGTTTGAAAGAGACTGTCTTAAGCTATCATGTGTGCGACTTTCGGCAACAAACACATTATCGTTGATTTTTTATGAATTTTTATTTATATAAAATAATGCTTAAAATTCAATAAGTCAAGATTGGCACATACTACCACAACGGTTCTGCCATCGTTTGAAAGAGACTGTCTTAAGCTATCATGTGTGCGACTTTTGGCAACGTACACATTATCGTTGATTTTTTATGAATTTTTATTTATATTAAATAATGCTTAAAATTCAATAAGTCAAGATTGGGACATATTACCACAACGGTTCTGCGATCCTTTGAAAGAGACTGTCTTACGCTATCATGTGTGCGACTTTTGGGAACGTACACATTATCGTTGATTTTTTATGAATTTTTATTTATATTAAATAATGCTTAAAATTCAATAACTCAAGATTGGGACATACTATCACAACAGTTCTGCCATCGTTTGAAAGAGACTGTCTTAAACTATCATGTGTGCGACTTTTGGCAACGTACACATTATCGTTGATTTTTTATGAATTTTTATTTATATTAAATAATGCTTAAAATTCAATAACTCAAGATTGGCACATACTAACACAACGGTTCTGCCATCGTTTGAAAGAGACTGTCTTAAGCTATCATGTGTGCGACTTTTGGCAACGTACACATTATTGTTGATTTTTTATGAATTTTTATTTATATTAAATAATGTTTAAAATTCAATAACTCAAGATTGGCACATACTACCACAACGGATCTGCCATCGTTTGAAAGAGACTGTCTTAAGCTATCATGTGTGCGACTTTTGGCAACGTACACATTATCGTTGATTTTTTATGAATTTTTATTTATATTAAATAATGCTTAAAATTCAATAACTCAAGATTGGGACATACTATCACAACAGTTCTGCCATCGTTTGAAAGAGACTGTCTTAAACTATCATGTGTGCGACTTTCGGCAACGTACACATTATCGTTGATTTTATATGAATTTTTATTTATATTAAATAATGCTTAAAATTCAATAACTCAAGATTGGGACATACTATCACAACAGTTCTGCCATCGTTTGAAAGAGACTGTCTTAAGCTATCATGTGTGCGACTTTCGGCAACGTACACATTATCGTTGATTTTTTATGAATTTTTATTTATATTAAATAATGCTTAAAATTCAATAAGTCAAGATTGGCACATACTACCACAACGGTTCTGCGATCGTTTGAAAGAGACTGTCTTACGCTATCATGTGTGCGACTTTTGGGAACGTACACATTATCGTTGATTTTATATGAATTTTTATTTATATTAAATAATGCTTAAAATTCAATAACTCAAGATTGGGACATACTATCACAACAGTTCTGCCATCGTTTGAAAGAGACTGTCTTACGCTATCATGTGTGCGACTTTTGGGAACGTACACATTATCGTTGATTTTTTATGAATTTTTATTTATATTAAATAATGCTTAAAATTCAATAACTCAAGATTGGGACATACTATCACAACAGTTCTGCCATCGTTTGAAAGAGACTGTCTTAAACTATCATGTGTGCGACTTTCGGCAACGTACACATTATCGTTGATTTTATATGAATTTTTATTTATATTAAATAATGCTTAAAATTCAATAACTCAAGATTGGGACATACTATCACAACAGTTCTGCCATCGTTAGAAAGAGACTGTCTTAAGCTATCATGTGTGCAACTTTTGGCAACGTACACATTATCGTTGATTTTTTATGAATTTTTATTTATATTAAATAATGCTTAAAATTCAATAACTCAAGATTGGCACATACTACCACAACGGTTCTGCCATCGTTTGAAAGAGACTGTCTTAAGCTATCATGTGTGCGACTTTTGGCAACGTACACATTATCGTTGATTTTTTATGAATTTTTATTTATATTAAATAATGCTTAAAATTCAATAAGTCAAGATTGGCACATACTACCACAACGGTTCTGCCATCGTTTGAAAGAGACTGTCTTAACCTATCATGTGTGCGACTTTCGGCAACAAACACATTATCGTTGATTTTTTATGAATTTTTATTTATATAAAATAATGCTTAAAATTCAATAAGTCAAGATTGGCACATACTACCACAACGGTTCTGCCATCGTTTGAAAGAGACTGTCTTAACCTATCATGTGTGCGACTTTCGGCAACGTACACATTATCGTTGGTTTTATATGAATTTTTATTTATATTAAATAATGCTTAAAATTCAATAACTCAAGATTGCGACATACTATCACAACAGTTCTGCCATCGTTTGAAAGAGACTGTCTTAACCTATCATGTGTGCGACTTTTGGCAACGTACACATTATCGTTGATTTTTTATGATTTTTTATTTATATTAAATAATGCTTAAAATTCAATAAGTCAAGATTGGCACATACTACCACAACAGTTCTGCCATCGTTTGAAAGAGACTGTCTTAAGCTATCATGTGTGCGACTTTTGGCAACGTACACATTATCGTTGATTTTATATGAATTTTTATTTATATTAAATAATGCTTAAAATTCAATAACTCAAGATTGGGACATACTATCACAACAGTTCTGCCATCGTTTGAAAGAGACTGTCTTAAGCTATCATGTGTGCGACTTTCGGCAACAAACACATTATCGTTGATTTTTTATGAATTTTTATTTATATAAAATAATGCTTAAAATTCAATAAGTCAAGATTGGCACATACTACCACAACGGTTCTGCCATCGTTTGAAAGAGACTGTCTTAAGCTATCATGTGTGCGACTTTTGGCAACGTACACATTATCGTTGATTTTTTATGAATTTTTATTTATATTAAATAATGCTTAAAATTCAATAAGTCAAGATTGGGACATATTACCACAACGGTTCTGCGATCCTTTGAAAGAGACTGTCTTACGCTATCATGTGTGCGACTTTTGGGAACGTACACATTATCGTTGATTTTTTATGAATTTTTATTTATATTAAATAATGCTTAAAATTCAATAACTCAAGATTGGGACATACTATCACAACAGTTCTGCCATCGTTTGAAAGAGACTGTCTTAAACTATCATATGTGCGACTTTTGGCAACGTACACATTATCGTTGATTTTTTATGAATTTTTATTTATATTAAATAATGCTTAAAATTCAATAACTCAAGATTGGCACATACTACCACAACGGTTCTGCCATCGTTTGAAAGAGACTGTCTTAAGCTATCATGTGTGCGACTTTTGGCAACGTACACATTATCGTTGATTTTTTATGAATTTTTATTTATATTAAATAATGCTTAAAATTCAATAACTCAAGATTGGGACATACTATCACAACAGTTCTGCCATCGTTTGAAAGAGACTGTCTTAAACTATCATGTGTGCGACTTTCGGCAACGTACACATTATCGTTGATTTTTTATGAATTTTTATTTATATTAAATAATGCTTAAAATTCAATAACTCAAGATTGGGACATACTATCACAACAGTTCTGCCATCGTTTGAAAGAGACTGTCTTAAGCTATCATGTGTGCGACTTTTGGCAAAGTACACATTATCGTTGATTTTTTATGAATTTTTATTTATATTAAATAATGCTTAAAATTCAATAAGTCAAGATTGGCACATACTACCACAACGGTTCTGCCATCGTTTGAAAGAGACTGTCTTAACCTATCATGTGTGCGACTTTCGGCAACGTACACATTATCGTTGATTTTTTATGAATTTTTATTTATATTAAATAATGCTTAAAATTCAATAAGTCAAGATTGGCACATACTACCACAACGGTTCTGCCATCGTTTGAAAGAGACTGTCTTAACCTATCATGTGTGCGACTTTCGGCAACAAACACATTATCGTTGATTTTTTATGAATTTTTATTTATATAAAATAATGCTTAAAATTCAATAAGTCAAGATTGGCACATACTACCACAACGGTTCTGCCATCCTTTGAAAGAGACTGTCTTAACCTATCATGTGTGCGACTTTCGGCAACGTACACATTATCGTTGGTTTTATATGAATTTTTATTTATATTAAATAATGCTTAAAATTCAATAACTCAAGATTGCGACATACTATCACAA
Source organism: Astyanax mexicanus (assembly GCF_023375975.1). Classification (NCBI taxonomy): domain Eukaryota; kingdom Metazoa; phylum Chordata; class Actinopteri; order Characiformes; family Acestrorhamphidae; genus Astyanax; species Astyanax mexicanus. The sequence continues at coordinate 368,229 of NW_026040059.1, forward strand.
CAGTTCTGCCATCGTTTGAAAGAGACTGTCTTAAACTATCATGTGTGCGACTTTCGGCAACGTACACATTATCGTTGATTTTATATGAATTTTTATTTATATTAAATAATGCTTAAAATTCAATAACTCAAGATTGGCACATACTAACACAACGGTTCTGCCATCGTTTGAAAGAGACTGTCTTAAGCTATCATGTGTGCGACTTTTGGCAACGTACACATTATCGTTGATTTTTTATGAATTTTTATTTATATTAAATAATGCTTAAAATTCAATAACTCAAGATTGGGACATACTATCACAACAGTTCTGCCATCGTTTGAAAGAGACTGTCTTAAACTATCATGTGTGCGACTTTTGGCAACGTACACATTATCGTTGATTTTTTATGAATTTTTATTTATTTTAAATAATGCTTAAAATTCAATAACTCAAGATTGGCACATACTAACACAACGGTTCTGCCATCGTTTGAAAGAGACTGTCTTAACCTATCATGTGTGCGACTTTTGGCAACGTACACATTATCGTTGATTTTTTATGAATTTTTATTTATATTAAATAATGCTTAAAATTCAATAACTCAAGATTGGCACATACTACCACAACGGTTCTGCCATCGTTTGAAAGAGACTGACTTAACCTATCATGTGTGCGACTTTCGGCAACGTACACATTATCGTTGATTTTTTATGAATTTTTATTTATATAAAATAATGCTTAAAATTCAATAACTCAAGATTGGGACATACTACCACAACAGTTCTGCGATCCTTTGAAAGAGACTGTCTTACGCTATCATGTGTGCGACTTTTGGGAACGTACACATTATCGTTGATTTTTTATGAATTTTTATTTATATTAAATAATGCTTAAAATTCAATAACTCAAGATTGGGACATACTATCACAACAGTTCTGCCATCGTTTGAAAGAGACTGTCTTAAACTATCATGTGTGCGACTTTTGGCAACGTACACATTATCGTTGATTTTTTATGAATTTTTATTTATATTAAATAATGCTTAAAATTCAATAACTCAAGATTGGGACATACTATCACAACAGTTCTGCCATCGTTTGAAAGAGACTGTCTTAAACTATCATGTGTGCGACTTTCGGCAACGTACACATTATCGTTGATTTTATATGAATTTTTATTTATATTAAATAATGCTTAAAATTCAATAACTCAAGATTGGGACATACTATCACAACAGTTCTGCCATCGTTTGAAAGAGACTGTCTTAAACTATCATGTGTGCGACTTTTGGCAACGTACACATTATCGTTGATTTTTTATGAATTTTTATTTATTTTAAATAATGCTTAAAATTCAATAACTCAAGATTGGCACATACTAACACAACGGTTCTGCCATCGTTTGAAAGAGACTGTCTTAAGCTATCATGTGTGCGACTTTTGGCAACGTACACATTATCGTTGATTTTTTATGAATTTTTATTTATATTAAATAATGCTTAAAATTCAATAACTCAAGATTGGCACATACTACCACAACGGTTCTGCCATCGTTTGAAAGAGACTGACTTAACCTATCATGTGTGCGACTTTCGGCAACGTACACATTATCGTTGATTTTTTATGAATTTTTATTTATATAAAATAATGCTTAAAATTCAATAACTCAAGATTGGGACATACTACCACAACAGTTCTGCGATCCTTTGAAAGAGACTGTCTTACGCTATCATGTGTGCGACTTTTGGGAACGTACACATTATCGTTGATTTTTTATGAATTTTTATTTATATTAAATAATGCTTAAAATTCAATAACTCAAGATTGGGACATACTATCACAACAGTTCTGCCATCGTTTGAAAGAGACTGTCTTAAACTATCATGTGTGCGACTTTTGGCAACGTACACATTATTGTTGATTTTTTATGAATTTTTATTTATATTAAATAATGCTTAAAATTCAATAACTCAAGATTGGGACATACTACCACAACGGTTCTGCCATCGTTTGAAAGAGACTGTCTTAACCTATCATGTGTGCGACTTTCGGCAACGTACACATTATCGTTGATTTTTTATGAATTTTTATTTATATTAAATAATGCTTAAAATTCAATAAGTCAAGATTGGCACATACTACCACAACGTTTCTGCCAACGTTTGAAAGAGACTGTCTTAAGCTATCATGTGTGCGACTTTCGGCAACGTACACGTTATCGTTGATTTTTTATGAATTTTTATTTATATTAAATAATGCTTAAAATTCAATAAATCAAGATTGGCACATACTACCACAACGGTTCTGCCATCGTTTGAAAGACACTGTCTTAACCTATCATGTGTGCGACTTTTGGCAACGTACACGTTACCGTTGATTTTTTACGAATTTTTATTTATATTAAATAATGCTTAAAATTCAATAGCTCAAGATTGGCACATACTACCACAACTGTTCTGCCATCGTTTGAAAGAGACTGTCTTAACCTATCATGTGTGCGACTTTCGGCAACGTACACATTATCGTTGATTTTTTATGAATTTTTATTTATATAAAATAATGCTTAAAATTCAATAAGTCAAGATTGGCACATACTACCACAACGGTTCTGCCATCGTTTGAAAGAGACTGTCTTAACCTATCATGTGTGCGACTTTCGGCAACGTACACATTATCGTTGGTTTTATATGAATTTTTATTTATATTAAATAATGCTTAAAATTCAATAACTCAAGATTGGCACATACTACCACAACGGTTCTGCCATCGTTTGAAAGAGGCTGTCTTAAGCTATCAGGTGTGCGACTTTCGGCAACGTACACATTATCGTTGATTTTTTATGAATTTTATTTATATTAAATAATGCTTAAAATTCAATAACTCAAGATTGGCACATACTACCACAACGGTTCTGCCATCGTTTGAAAGAGACTGTCTTAATCTATCATGTGTGCGACTTTCGGCAACGTACACGTTATCGTTGATTTTTTATGAATTTTTATTTATATTAAATAATGCTTAAAATTCAATAACTCAAGATTGGCACATACTATCACAACGTTTCTGCCAACGTTTGAAAGAGACTGTCTTAAGCTATCATGTGTGCGACTTTCGGCAACGTACACGTTATCGTTGATTTTTTATGAATTTTTATTTATATTAAATAATGCTTAAAATTCAATAAATCAAGATTGGCACATACTACCACAACGGTTCTGCCATCGTTTGAAAGAGACTGTCTTAACCTATCATGTGTGCGACTTTTGGCAACGTACACGTTACCGTTGATTTTTTATGAATTTTTATTTATATTAAATAACACTTAAAATTCAATAACTCAAGATTGGCACATACTACCACAACGGTTCTGCCATCGTTTGAAAGAAGCTGTCTTAAGCTATCATGTGTGTGACTTTCGGCAACGCACACGCTATCGTTGATTTTTTATGAATTTTTATTTATATTAAATAATGCTTAAAATTCAATAACTCAAGATTGGGACATACTACCACAACGGTTCTGCCATCAGTTGAAAGAGACTGTCTTAAGCTATCACGTGTGTGACTTTCGGCAATGTACACGCTATCTTTGATTTTTTATGATTTTTTTTTATATTAAATAATGATTAAAATTAAATTACTCAAGATTGACACACACTACCACAACGGTTCTGCCATCGTTTGAAAGAGATGTGTGCGACTTTCGGCAACCTACACTGTATGGTTGATTTTTTATGAATTTTTATTTATATTAAATAATGCTTAAAATTAAATTACTCAAGATGGGCCACAGTACCACAAAGAGGGGGGGAATTTATATTTATTTATATTAAATAATGCTTAAAATTAAATTACTCAAGATTGGGCCACAGTACCACAAAGAGGGGGGGAACCGGAACATACCATTTCACACAGCAGGGGGGGACCGGAATAAACCATTTCACACGGGGGGTTGTGAAATAACTCAAGATTGGGCCACAGTACCACAAAGTTTCTGGCATCATTTGAAATCTGTCCTTGGCTATCATGTGTGCGAGTTTGGGCAACTTTGACTGTATGGTTGATTTTATATGAATTTTTATTTATTGCAAATAATGCGTTAAATTCAATAACTCACGATTGGCACACACTGCCACAACGTTTCTGCCATCATTTGAAAGAGACTGTCTTAGGCTATCATGTGTGCGACTTTCGGCAACCTACACAACAACATTTTTTATGAATTTTTATTTATATTAAATAATGCTTTAAATTAAATTACTCAAGATTGGCATCACATGTGCGACTTTAGGCAACTTTCACTGTATGGTTGATTTTATATGAATTTTTATTCATTGCAAATAATGCTTTAAATTCAATAACTCAAGATTGAGCCACGGTACCACAACGGTACTAAAAAATCACAGCAAGTAACAAAATATTTAGGTTTGTAGCATGGTATTGTGCATGATATCATATGGCACACCCCCAATTGGAAACTCACCTGGGTTTCTGCAGTTTACAGTGTAAACTCTTCAGTCCAGCAGAGAGCAGCTCCACTCCTGAATCCTGCAGGTCATTGTTACTGAGGTCCAGCTCTATCAGGGAGGAGTTTTCTGATTTCAGAGCAGAGCATTGAGTTTCACAGTGTTTCACTGTGAGATTACAGTCAGCTAGTCTGCAAAGAAAGAGTAAACATAGTACAGTTAAAACAATGGAAGAAAACTCCACATTAATGATCTAATAAGATTTATGGACAAATTACATTACTTGTTCATATTTTTGCGGTCTGCAGGCTTATCATTACAAATGTTACTTAGTAAATCAACAGATACTGGATAATTTCCACTGCCTTTAATGGATTTAATGTTTTCAGCAACTCCATGATTAATGTTTTTAAAAACAAAAAAATATATATTAACCTAGTGTTTCTTTAATTGGTAATATGGTTCATTCACTAACACACCACTAAAAAGAGACTAAATAAATCTGTTCATGCTATCTCTACAATTGACCATTTTAGATATACCAGTCTATAAATTACTAGGTATAAAATAAGCACATTAAAGTCTTTCCACCATAAACTGACAAAGACTAAAAAAAATATATATATAAAATACACCAAATATTTATTTAAGAACTGATGAAACTTCCACTTTTAATTCACTACATATTTTCCCTGAGTTTAATACTTTTACTCCGATACATTTTAACGTCCTACTTCGTTACTCATTACCAGGGACGTCATCAGTCCTTCTTAGGGGCTCAGAAACCACCAAAGATAATCTACGTTGTCTCCGCTGAGCACACACACGCGCACGCCCACACACACTATATTAAACACCTCTTTATTCTACTGTTGTCTGACGGGATGTCCCACTCCACATACGTCCTGTATGTTTCTGCGTGCGTGTGCCCCTTCATTCACACTGGAAAGCGACAACGCGACAGGCCACCATTCATTTCCTATGGCAGGGTGCGATTTGTCGCTGCGACATGTGAGAGGTGACAAGTGAGAGCCGACAATCGACAAAGCGGCAAAGCAACAAGAAGTTGAAATTTTCTCAACTTTATGCAAATGATTTATGATGCAGTGAAGCGACATTCTAACCCAATCTTTGGACCAATCACATACAAGGCGGTCCGAGGTCCTCAGGCTTCTGCTCTCTGAACTTTTGGTTCCTTTTGCTGTGCATTCTGTTGAATGGGGTGGACATCGATCTGCGGGAATGGCAGGTAAATCACAGAAACAACCAAGAATCTAGCAAGCTCAAGAGTTATAGCTGTAAAATTAAAGTGGCCAAGGGATTCCTCATGTTTATACCATACGTTTCATGTATACATGTATATTTCTCAAGCGGGAATCAAATTTACTGGATGGTATAGCTTATATATATAAAATTTTATAATTATATTTATTATTAATCATTTTAGTAATCTTAATTTAGTTAACAAATACATATTTACTAGAAACATTTATTAAACCTTTTTTTTCGTTCCTTTTTTGTGCCTTTTTTCTTGTCAGAGGCTGGATCATGATACACGTGAACGTTGAGCTTGTCACGCCCACAAGGGACAAAATCGGGGAGACACAAGCGACTCGTCACGAACGCAGGGTGTCTGTGTGCGCATGTGTGTGTATATGGCAAGCCAAATAGGTCAGAATTCACCTGGGTCTGACGGCGCATAAAGCATGCGTAATGCTGAAAAAACGCAGACCAAAAACGTTGTATAGTGTGTGGCAGCGCTAGGCGCTAACGTAATTCCTCAGGCCTTTCATATGCAAAACGGACAGAATTTACGTATCCCCTCCTTCTCCAAGCAGTTCAGCCTTCTGACTCTGTCAGGGAACTTGCTCTCCAGTTAAAATAAAAGCCCCAAGTGCTCCAAATGTTTGCTTTGTTGTTAGATGTGCTAAGTTCCTTTATTTCTGGCTAAACTGGGCTTTACAAAATTTTGTCCCTGACAAAAACATAAAAATACGTAATAAAATGTACTTATTTTAATCAACCGTTAAAACGACACATTATGCCGTAACTATGAAATAAATATCTCGTAATTATGAGAAGTTTTATGTGTGTCTATCACAGCACTACAGCATTTCTCCGACTTAATGTCACAGTTAATTGAATTAATAAAATTCTATTTTACACTTGGCTTAATTCACAAGGAAATCTTAGTGTCACTGAGCGGCATTGATGGCATTTTAATAAGCATTTAAACACTGCGAAGGATTTTGAGTCTTGGCGTTTAAACAGCCGTAAAAAAATAAACCAGACCTCTCTGTATAAATCCTAAAGCCAGGCAGACTTTTTGAATGAGCGCTATCCGTTCAGAAGGATGTTAATTAACATTTGCAACACTGCTATAGACCTGTTATTTAATAAAAATGTTTATTAAGAACTGACCTTCCCATCTACTCTAATATAATTAACAATGTCTAAAAATATAAAACATTTTCTGAACAAACAATTTTTTTTTAAATATATAGCCTATAGCAAAACACAAAAAAACAACAAATCAGGCTTTGTACTGTACACTCATTAAACCGAAATAGACCAAGAACAATTCCATAATTTACAATGACTGACTACTCTCTAATATAATAAAATTTTTAAGAATATAAAACACTTTTTCAAAAAATGATTTTTTTAACTCAGTTCCGAGCTGCGAGAGACAAGGTGCAGCGCATTTTGCCCAAACAATAAAACATTTTAGTAAAAACAGTGATAATAGTATATTTTAATACCATTGCTTTGGTGTTTAAACTACACTCAATCCGACGATATTTATTACGTTATTTCATATATTTTATATTTTAATATATGTGACCATGGTGATGAGAATTCCCAGCACTTTCCCAGCACTTTCCTCAGGCGGGTCGGTCGGGCTCTGTTTGTTATTGCTATTTTTTATTTTATATAAAGCTATGGCGTGATATACACAATACAGCAGTAACAAATCAAAATGTTTTTCAAAAAAAGTTGCACAAGTTAGAATGTTGTAATCACACAGCTCTGGAACTGCAGTGAGCACACAAACACACACACACATACACACACACACGCCCGCACTCCTGCACTGCACTGCTCCTCATCTCTGATATTTTTTAAATATTCAAATTAAGTTCGAATTCATAAATCCTCACAATCAATTTTACAGTCCAATTTATCATGCATTCTTTATTCCAGCACCTTATGTTGATTTTATCTCCTCTCAAACATACAAGTGTATACCATTATTTTAATTGACAACACTAATATACATATAACTGCATTTTACATTTCTTACATTCATTCATTTATTTACATTTAAATATCCACTATAATAATTAAAAGAAAGGAAAACAAATGCAGTTAATTACAGAATTTTGTTGTGATAAATCAGATCACCCTTTTAATTGATTGACACCACTAATTTTTTTTAAACAACAGGTCTATAGCAGGTTCTAGTGTTGCAATGTTAATTAACATCTTCTGAACAGATTTCGCTCATTCAAACAAAATGTTTTTAAAAAGCTCAGGTTTAATGTTCCACACTAAAAAAAATGTTTTGTTCAAACTGGGCTGGGGCTCACAAAAACAGTTTATGGAGCGGGTCCGGTCGGGCCAGGTCTGGCTGGATTTTTTGGGCTGGATCTAAGCTCTACTGCTGCTTACTCATGCTTTAATGTTACAGTTCATAATCTGTCATTTTGTTTCAGGACTTAAGAAAACTGCCCTGTTTCTGCTGAACCGAGCGCATATACACAGAAAGAGCTCTGGCTACGGGCTGTGTTTGTCCTGCAGTGTGAACTCCTATATCGCAGCATGTAAGTGCAGTGTGAGCTTATGAATCAGAGGCGTATGAGTCTGCCTGACTTTAGGATTTTTACAGAGAGGTCTGGTTTATTTTTTACGGCTGTTTAAAAGCTGAGATTCAAAATCCTTTGCCGTGTTTAAATGCTTATGAAAATGCCATCAATGCCGCTCAGTGACACTAAGATTTCCTTGTGAATTAAGCCAAGTGTAAAATAGAATTTTATTAATTCAATTAAGTGTGGCATTAAGTCTGAGAAATGCTGTAGTGCGGTGGTAGACACACAAAGAACTTCTCATAATTACGAGATGTTTTTATAATTAAGACATATTATGTCGTTTGAACGACATAATAAAAAGATACTTTCTCATAATTACGGCATTATCAGTAAAGCCAGAGCAGTAGATTCTCTGCACTGTCACTGGGATTGATGAAGCTTTAATTTAAGATTTTATGTAAATGTGCTTTCTCTTGTTCTCGTGCTGTTGCTACAGCCAAAGGAATTGTGAGCATCCTTAAGCCTAAACATCTGAAATAATAAACTAAATAACTAAAATAAACTCAGAATTTTGCTTTTCCACATCATTTATCAAAACTGTTTCAGGATCTAAATGAATAATTTTTTTCATTAAAAAAGGAAAATGTTTTTTTGATATGAGATTTGCAAATCTCTGCATTCTAATATAGTTATATTATTTACATCTGCACAGTGACAACTTTTTTAGAATTCGGTTTGCAGTTTAACGTTAATAGTTATACATATTTAGGTAATTTATTGTTTATTTATTTATGTAGATTTTTTAAAATAAGTATTTATTTTAATCCAGTTTGGCAGATGCCAGTTGAGCAAGTAGAACAGCTTGCCATAGTTAGAATGGGAATTCTGACCCTGAAGCAAAAGCAGGCAAGAAGAAGGAAGACATAGGTAAAAAAAAAAAATTAGACATAGGTTATAAATATGCCATAATGTTATAAATGAAAATTATTTTAAAATGAAACGTTATTTTAGATATCTAAACATTAGCTAATTACAAAAATTCTAGATAATGCAAACAGTTTATCAACATGTTACACTATTAAGAACTTTTAAGTAAGTAGGGTAAATAATTTATTAATTTTATGAAACACCTTGGTCGTGTTTTTAAAAGCCACAGCTAATTATTTTATATAAAATCACTTTAATATGAGTAAACTTTAATAACACACCTTGTTTGAACAAATAGAAAATATATAATAATAACTAATTACTCTAATAGTTGACAAGAAATAGGGTGATTTTCACAAGCTCCTGACATTTTAGTCATCCCAGTGTTATATTACTCTATCCCAGGCTTGGCATTAGACATGGTGGCAGTAGGTTCCAGCATATCTGTTTCTTAAGAGTCCTAATCTATTGCCAGCGCTTCTCTACTGAGACTACATACACTATGTGTACATTTGCACATCAGCAGCAGCAATGGTTGCAACTTGGAAGTCCATGAATGTAGAATTCATTAGAAAGGGATACATAAATAATAAACACATTCACATTATATACATTTAGATACTCACAGAGCCTTTCTGCAGTTGTTCACAGCTGGAAGCAGTTTCATTTAAATGTTCTCTGATGTGCAGTGTTTCTTCAGGTCTAACTCATCCAGCACCTCCTCTGAGATCTGCAGCATGTAGCACAGAGCTGAACACTCTGCTATATACAGTTTATTTTCTGAGCGTTTCTATGATTTTAGGAACTCCTGAATCTTTCTGGATAAATGCTGGTCTTTTACTTCAGTCAGACAGAGGGACAGGTTAACAGATCTGTCATTAGGAAGATATTCATTTTCCATTGATTCTTTGATGTGCTGCACTGTTCTGTTGATGCTCTCTGAGCTGCTCTCTGTGTGGATCAGGAGCCCCTGTAGGATCTTCTGACCGGACTCCAGTGAGATGCCCAGCAGGAAACGGAGGAACAGATCCAGGTGTCCATTCTGGCTCTTTAAGACTTTATCCACTGCTACACACAGGAGCTTATCCAGTGGAACATTTTCAGTCCACCTAATGAACCAAGGATTAAAAACTTCCAGTGCCTTATTGTTCTTGATCAAGTAGCAGTGAAACACATAGAGAGCAGCCTGGAACTCCTGAAAGCTCAGATGAACAAAGCTGTAGACCTTCCTCTGATAAAGCACACATTCCTCCCTAAAAATCTCAGTGCAGATCCCAGAATACACTGAGGCCTCTGTGAGATCAATACCGCTCTCTCTCTCAGGTCCCCTTCATAGAACATCACGTTCCACATCATCAGCTGTTTAAAAGCCAGTTTAGCCAGTTTCAGAAGCACAGTTCTGTTGGATTCCAGCAGTTTCTCTGGATCCCTATCATAGCTTTCCCCATACTTCTCATTATTTATGCTGGTCTGAGTGATCAGGAAGTGGCAGTACATTTCAGTCAGAGTTTTAGGGATTTCTGTATCACTCTGTGTCAGGATTTGCTGAAGCACAGTGGCTGAGATCCAGCAGAAGATGGTAATGTGGCACATGATGCGGAGGCTCCTCGCTGTCTTAATGTGGGACATGATTTTCTGGGCTTGGTCTTGGTCACTGATCTTCTTCCTGAAGTACTCCTCCTTCTGTGGATCATTAAACCCCTGAATTTCTGTCACACGGCTGATGTATCAAGAAGGAATCTGATTGGCTGCTGCTGGACGGGAGATGATCCAGATGTGAGCAAAGGGCAGCAGCTCTCCTTTAAGAAGGTTTGTAATCAACACATCAACTGATGATGTCATGGTTATGTCAGACACTTTCTCACACTCCACAAAGTTCAGTGGAATTCTGCTTTCATCCAGTCCATCAAGGATGAACACAACTCTGCATGTATCGTAGATCTTAGGGACCAGATATTTGAGATCAGGGTTGAAAGCACACAGAAGTGTATGAAGACTGTACTGATCTTCTTTAATCAGGTTCAGCTCTCGGAGTGGGAACACAAACATGAAATCTACATCCTGATTGGCTTTTCCTTCAGCCCAGTCCAGAATTAACTTCTGCACAGAGACAGTTTTCCCAATTCCAGCAATTCCTTTAGTCAGAACAGTTCTGATCTTCTTTAGTCTTTCATCTTCTTGTCTTTTGATCTATCTGAGACCACTATCCGCCATGTTCTCATTTTCAGGTTCTCCTTTAGGATCTTCTACAGGTTTAAAGATATCTGAGCAGTTGATTGGAGTGTCCTGTAAGTATCTGCTGGATTTTTTCTCCATCTGTAGAACCTCATGTTCTTTATTCACTACTTCACTCTCTCCCTCTATGATGTAGAGCTGAGTGTAAATACTGTTCAGGAGGGTTCTATTCTCTGGTGTTTTGATTCCCTCTTATAAGCTCTTGTATCTGTTCTTCATGCTGGTTTTATGTTTCTGTAAGACACTCTGCAGAACATCATCCACTAGTTGATAGGAATCCTGATTTATAGACTCCTCTATGTCTGGATGTAAAACAGGAAGTGTTGTAGATCTCTTTCTGCAGCAGGGACAAATAAAGTCTTCTGACAGAGCAGTTCTGTTCCCACACTCCACACCTGGACTGATCCTGGACAAGACCACTCCTCCCACTGTTAAGAAAGATGAAATGTCTAAATATCAAATATATGAAGAAAAGGTTTTCAGAGCGTGTTAATGTTCCAGTCTCACACTCTATAAAGTTTACAAATTAATTAATTTATATTTTAAATTCATAGAATACATCAATAAAACGTGTCATTCTCATCTGTTACTGGATCATACATTTCCCTGATTTTCTCTTAAACTCCTAAATCGTTCTATTGGTGTAAAAAATGCACGTAAAGTAAATGGTGCAGAAACTAAGAAATTTAAAGTTTAAGAAATATAATCTTAATCAAAAGAAAAAAAGTAGGACTTAGGCCATTAACTATGTTAAGGTTTTGTAAACGCTGATGTATATGTTTATTATCATTATACATTCTCAATTTTACTGTCAATTTGAATTTAATTAACCCCCATATACTTTTTTCTTTTATGTTTTTTGATTGAAATATAATTATTACAATTTTAATAAAAAAAAATGAATTAATAAAAGTACTATAATACAGGACAAATCCAAAAAGAGGTAATCAAAAAAAGAGAGTCAGGATGAAGGTATGCCTGACAATTTATTCATTCTGACCAGGGCTAAATGAATAATCTTATTTTTATGGTTATCATGTTATGAGTTTTCATGGTAGATCGATTCCTTGGAAGCATGATATGTGTAGGTTGTCATAATAAACTAGGTATAAATTATCACAAGACATGTGTCAAACACTGAGTTGCCACTCTTCCTAAACACAAACCTGGATGCTGGAGGTTCTCCTTTATTACTGAAGGTAAGAGGTTGAATAATTGAGTTGTTACTCTTCATAGACACATAGCTGGGTTCTGGAGGTTCTCCTTTATTACTGAAGGTGAAAGGTTGAATCACTGAGTTGTTACTCTTCATAGACGCATAAGCTGGGTTCTGGAGGTTCGGCTGTGGGTTTCTGCAGTCTGTAAATGAGATCAAATAAAAACATGCTTTATAAACAGATAAGAAAACTGCAGAGTCATCATAAATAAAGCAGTCTCAAGCAGATAAATATTACGTTACAACATTTTTTTATCAATGGCAATAAATTCAGCATGGTCGCACATCTGGTTTGACAGTGATTAGCAAAGTTTATCTCCTTTTTTTTATTAACATGTCTTCAATAAAACCATGCAAACATGTACATTTTTGTGTGGTATTAGTTTAAGCAGACTGTGTTTGTCTATTGTTGTGACTTAGCTGAAGATCAGAACACATTAAATGCCAATGTATGCAGAAATACAAGTAATCCCAAAGGGTTCACATAATTTTCTTGCAACTGTGTATATACTCAGTGGGATCATGCACCTACTTTTTTTACTCACCTGTTAACCTGTACTCATGTGATGTGAAAATAAAGCTGATCTGAATCATGATTAATAATTAAATTACATATATTATAATACTTTCTGCAGCACATGATCTCACAAAGACTCTTCAGATGGTGAAGGAGAATTCTGAATGATCACGAGATCTTCCAGGATCAGAGACTCATTAGTGGAGCTGGTGTTCAGGACTGATGTTCAGTTACTCACTATGGGACAGGGGGTTCTCCTCCAGATGTGGAGAGATGAGACTCCATCGTAGAGGAGCTTCAGCTGAACACCAGAGATGCTGTTCTCTGTGAACAGATTAGATATTATAATATCAACAGTGTGATAAATACATTAATTACTAGTGGAACTACTGAAATAGTCATTTACCACAAGGAAATTCGATTATTATGTTTTTATTTATTGAAGATAAAGGAGCAGAGTTAGAAACACTCCTCTAAAGAAGTGTGGAGCCTTATTGAGGGGAGTTTCTGCCCTCTGTTTTTGTAAACATGAGGAATGAATATGCACGTTCTGGCCCGAGCCCCACCCGACGACCCAATTAAAACCCGACTTTTTTTTATTAAGTACAGTGTTAAAACTGAGTTTTTTTTTTTGGGGGGGCGTCTGTTTAAATGAGCAAAATCTGTTCAGAATGATGTTGAAGAAGATTGTATTAAGAACAGATTTCCAAAAGATTAAAACACCAACAATGTGAAATATGATCCACAAAAATTATGTCGGAATGACCTTCCTCTAATCTAATATAATTTAACATGGTTTAAGAATATAAAATACTTTCTTAACAAACAAACATTTAGCAAATAGCCTGTCCAAAAACACAAAAAAATGGCTATGCCCTGCACACTTATTGAACCAAACTAACAATCATTTAAAATTAATAATTAATTTATTTATAATTAATTAATAATTATTATAATTTCTAAAAATATAATTAACGATGTTTAAGAATATAAAATGCTTTCTGAACAAACAATTTTTTTTATTTTAAGCATATAGCCTTATTTTATAGCCTTTAAGCTTATAGCACTCTGCGCTTAACACACTCTGCAAAGTCGACACACGTGTTGTTTCTATCAACAACTAACTTGAATTAGCTCCATACCTCTGACTGTCCTTCGCATTGGACCAAATTTAGCTCACCTTACGTAATGTTTCTCCTCACTTCAGAGGGCTCCATTTTGTTGGCTATTTAGCTACACACAGTAGTTTACCAGCCGTAACTATAAAATAAAATATACTTGCGCACAGTAACTATTAGTTACTAGCTATATTTTTTCTGACATTTATATGGATTTATATTTATGCTTTCTACACTGACTTACTCCTAGATTAACATAGCAGATGTTTTGCCGTTTGAGAATTAGACAGATATACCTGATGCTTGTTCTCACTCATTCTCTCTCACATTGTGAAAGTACAATTTAGTGACAGTGCCACAATAATAAGATAAAAAGATGAAAGGACAATTTAAAAAAATAGAACATTTATTTAAAACAATAAACTTAGGTTCCTTACTGTATTAAATCTTTTTGCAACAATAATGAATGGCTAATTTTTAGCATGGTTAACTAATCCTGAATTCATTTCTAAAAGGAAAACAATGTTAAAACTGGAAAACACTCATCAATGTTACACAGCCACAAGCTCAAGTGTGGAACGTTAGATATAATTATGTACAAAAAATTATGCTTCTTAACTGTACCGCGGAGCTTTTTAACTGTACCGCGGAGTTCCCCTACTCTCGCGCGGAGCTTTTTAATTGTACCGCGGAGTTCACCTTCTGTCGCGCGGAGCTTTTTAACTGTACCGCGGAGTTCACCTACTCTCGCGCGGAGCTTTTTAACTGTACCGCGGAGTTCACCTACTCTCGCGCGGAGCTTTTTAACTGTACCGCGGAGTTCACCTACTCTCGCGCGGAGCTTTTTAACTGTACCGCGGAGTTCACCTACTCTCGCGCGGAGCTTTTTAACTGTACCGCGGAGTTCACCTACTCTCGCGCGGAGCTTTTTAACTGTACCGCGGAGTTCACCTACTCTCGCGCGGAGCTTTTTAACTGTACCGCGGAGTTCACCTACTCTCGCGCGGAGCTTTTTAACTGTACCGCGGAGTTCACCTACTCTCGCGCGGAGCTTTTTAACTGTACCGCGGAGTTCACCTACTCTCGCGCGGAGCTTTTTAACTGTACCGCGGAGTTCACCTACTCTCGCGCGGAGCTTTTTAACTGTACCGCGGAGTTCACCTTCTGTCGCGCGGAGCTTTTTAACTGTACCGCGGAGTTCGCCTTCTGTCGCGCAGAGCTTTTTAACTGTACCGCGGAGTTCACCTACTCTCGCGCGGAACTTTTTAACTGTACCGCGGAGTTCACCTACTCTCGCGCGGAGCTTTTTAACTGTACCGCGGAGCTCACCTCCTATCACGCGTCACCTTTTTTTTTTTTTTCTCCTGGCAGTTGTTTCTCCCGGCTGTGGACAGGAACCAGTGGAGCTTGTAGTTCTTTGGGCTAGACATAACTGCTCTAGGGTGATACCCACTTTTACTTCACTTGGTTTTCTTTCAAAGCAAGTCACAGGAGTCCAGGGTGAGTTCCCAAGCACTTCTTTCATTTATTAGCAGTTCTAAGCACTCAAACATAAATGTAGGTAGCATTCAGAGAACAGAGGGCAGAGCCGTGGATGTTAACTAGCCTAACACGAGGCGGAAAGAGAAAGAGAGAGTCGCGAATCACGAATCTAACATTGAACGATTCTGAATCGATTCTCATTAAAAAAATAAATAAATAAATTTGGGTGAAGCTACTGTCGCAGTGAACTCCGCGATACAGTTAAAAAGCTTTCACCACTAAGCAAACACTGGTAATTTACGCTGCTAGTAAATAAACAAGAGTGTTACTGACCAAAATAAACGCTTTAAGATATAAGTTATGCGTAAATATGTATAAGACAATAACGTTACCTGACAAAATCTGTTTAAATGACGTTAACAAACATCACTGTGACAACGCTAGTCACAGTTTCACTGCAGCAAAGGACGAGGACATGAATCACTTAAATAACCAGCCTGTACTGATTTCTGCCCCCAATAACCCTTTCAATAACCTCCAATAGCCTTTAATAGTCTTCAGTAGCCTTCAACAGTCTTACCTTGCAGCCGTGGTGTGTCCATTGAACTCCGTAGTTATAAACATCATGAGGTTAGCAGCGCGCTAACTGACCTGTTTATAATGTGACTCCGTGACTCCGTGACGGCTGCTCTAAACTGCTGCTGTTATCTGGTTGGGCTGAAAGATGAAGTGTAGAGAGCTGTATTATCCAGTTAGTGGGGTTAAAACCTTTATTTTCTACTTTGATTAATTTAAGAAAAGCTGAGCCCTGTAGCCCGTGGCTGGGCTGTAGCTCTGTGACTGGTGTAAAGACAGGGGCTTGTGCTGCTGCAGCTAGTGGTTAGTGCAGCTAGTGCAGCTAGTGGTTGGATGATGAACTGCAGCTTCCTGTGAGCGAGCAGCTTCTCCGGCCATCCACACACAGTCTGATAAACTGCTTAACCTGTAGGGGGAGCCCACGAGCACAAAATCTCAATCCTACCTAGTGGAGCTTTAAAGACTTACAAGTTGTAAATACTAAGTCAATGTTTTAATTAAGTACATCACCAATACAAAATTAGCACAACAAGAAAGTATACTTTATGGAAGTATACTGAAATACAGATTAAATAGGTAAAAATGTAAGTATACAGAGAAAAAGTATACTTTATTTATTCCACATATAACTTTCATATGTGGTCCTAAATCAGATACGTATTTGATCCACAGACATGCAACATGAATGTAACAATAGTATAACAATATACTAATATGGCAATAGTGTTATAGTAATATATAATAACAACAATAATAATAATAATAATAATAATAATAATAATAATAATAATAATAATAATAACAATAGTGTACTTATTATTACTAACTGTATCCGGACTAATTAAAGTATACTTTTCCTCCTTATATTTTACATTTTTACCTACTTAATCTGTATTTCAGTATACTATAAAAAAGTATACTTTATTTGGCTGTGCTAATTTTGTACTGGTGATGTACTTAAATAAAAATATATACTTAGTATTATTTTATAAAACTGTATAAAAAATGTTATAATAAAACTATACTTTTATAAAACAATTAATCGGAGCCTATATTTTTGCAAAAAACAACAACTGTACTTCAATGAAATTTGCTAACAAAACTGTGCTAATTAACATTGTATGTGTTGATACTACATTCATAACTATTTAGATGTTAAAATTATACTTTTAATATGATTTTAATGACCAGCTGGGCAGCTCACCCAAATATTCTTAAATTCTATTAAACAGTGTCAAAAATAACATATGACTAGTATATTCAGTATCAAACAAATAGTAATTAAGCACAAAATAGTTGTTCTAAAGTACACAACTTAAGTACAGACTTATTTCAGCTAAATTTAAGTATACTTTTTTTCTACACTGGAATAAAGCAGGATTTAGTTTCTTTTGTAATTGTTCCTTAATTTTACCACAAGGTGGCAGTGTTGGCACGTCTAAAGCCTTCACAGGAAACTGCGTGGCCTTCATCCCAAGCTATAGAATAGAATACAGTACAGAAAAATGCATTCAAACCGACCAGTCATTGGCAATAAAATCATGAATAGCTTATTCCGCTGAATTGGTGCCATTTCTGTCTCCAGGAAAATACATGTATAAATGTGCACACAAAATAACTTTAAAATACATTTTGTTATTAGGCATAGTATCTTCTAAATTAATTAAAATTAATTTAGAATATTAAAAACTATTTAGAGCATTTGTTACTTGTCCTCCACTCTCTAACTATAAACTTTACCATGAAATTGAATTATTAAATCAGAGATTTTTTTTGCATTGTTATGTGACTCCCATATATTCTTTAAAAATATATATTTTTCATAATAAATCCAGAATATTTAGGTTAAAATACACATTTTAGTTGTGTTCCTGGGCTTTCACTCCAGTACATGTTTTGAATAGTTAAATATATGTGTTACAGATCCAGAGTTGAAAAAAGATTAAAAAAAAAAACAGCTCTGGAAAAAAATGAAGAGAGCACTTCAGTTTCTGAATCAGTTTCTCTGATTTTGCTATTTATAGGTTTATGTTCGAATTAAATTAACATTGTTGTTTGATTCTATAATTTGTCACATATAAGAGGGCTAGAAATTTAAAAAATAGAGTAGTTAGAGCTCATCTTCCAAAGGAAAACATATCAAACAGTCTTACAGGAAAAAATCCAGTTGGTAATTTTAAGTGTGGTAATTGTGTGAATTGTCAATATACTAAGAACGAAAAGCATTTTCCTCATCCAATACACAAATGTTTGGCTAATATAAAAGGCTTTATTACATGTGAAACTAAAAATGGTATGTATATGATCCAATGTCCATGTGGAAAAGTATATGTGTATATGTTTGATTATATTCCAGAGGTTTTCAATTCAGTAAAATCAAAGAAACTCATCATTTTAAGGTGCTCTCTTATTTTTTTCCCCAGAGCTGTATGTGAACATTTGAAAGTAGTCAAATAAATATCACCTCAATATATAAACAAATGCCAGCAGATAACTGCCCCTTGTATTCGATTGCAGATAATATGATCCCAATATATAGTTTTTGTTTTGTCTGCTTAGCTAAATTCACAACTTAATGTGTAGAACATTTGTATAATGCATACTTAATTAATTTTTTCTGACTTAATCCTTTCTTTTAGTAAACTTTACTTCATTTATTTTTACTGAATCAATCCTTTCTTTTAGTAAACTTTACTTCATTTATTTTTTTCTGAATCAATCCTTTCTTTTAGTAAACTTTAGTTCATTTATTTTTACTGAATCAATCCTTGCTTTTAGTAAACTTTACTTCATTTATTTTTACTGAAACGATTCTTTCTTTTAGTAAACTTTACTTAATTAATTTTTTCTGAATCAATCCTTTCTTTTAGTAAACTTTACTTAATTTCCGCATACAGTTTTACTTAATTACAATTACTTAATTTTTACAATATTACTCAAATAATTTATGATACATAATATATTATAATTCCTGATAACTCAAAGATTTAATTTGTAAACAGACCAAGTATCACTGTCTCAACACATGAAATTATAATATATTATGGATGGCATGTTATATGCATTACATGCCATCCATAATATATTATAATTTCAGGAATTATACATTTTTTTATGTATCATAAATTGTTTAAGTAATATTGTATAAATTAGGTAATTGTAATTAGTTAATATTGTATGCAGAAATTAGGTAAAGTTTACTAAAAGAACGGATTGATTCAGTAAAAATAAATTAAGTAAAGTTTACTAAAAGAAAGGATTGATTCGGTAAAAATAAATTAAGTAAACTTTACTAAAAGAAAGGATTGATTCAGTAAAAATAAATTAAGTAAAGTTTACTAAAAGAAAGAATTGACTTAAGTTCAGTTCACTTATTTACTCTGTGTAACATTTAAGTCTCGAAACCGAGTTGAAGGTACTTAAATTTATCTAAAATGAAATTTAATTTAAAAAAAGCAAATGCAGAAAGTTGCAAAACTTTTTTAAAAGTAAATTTATCTCATAATTTTCTTTTTCAGTGTGGATCATTGCAGGATGACCTCAAGCTAATGTTTTATCAGAGCGTCCCGTTCTACTGGCAGTGCTTCAGTACAGAGACAGTGACTGTGTACAACTGACTGCTGGTGTATCTGCAGGAAAAGACAGAACGAAGGCATAAAGCCGTCCCAAAACACTGAAGTATAAAATGAAATTTATTCATGTTAGTTAGCGAAAAGTTGGAGTGTGAAACAAAAAAATAAAATTCTATACACTAGTATAACAGATATTAGTGTATAAACATCCTCAATAAACACTACTATACACTAAAATAGGAGACATTAGTCTATAATAAAAACACTCAATAAACACTCCTATTGTCACCCTAAAAGAGGATAGAGACAGGATGCAATTGCAGGTAGGCTTTATTCCACAAAGAGTTAGCAAGAAATGGTTACAGGCAAGGGTCGATAGATCAGGCAAACAGGAATATCACAGGCGTAAATCAAATGACGTGCTCAATAGGCAAGCAAAGGTCGATAACAAACTAGACAGATAGATAGATAGAAGTAACGCTCAGAACTTAGGCTGTGTCGGCAACTAAGACTTCGCAACGGAAGCACTGTGTGAGTCTCTTAAATACAAAGTGAAATTGCATACAGCTTGAGTGGGTGGGCCGGTGATCAGAACTCAGGCGACGTCGCACGCTGCTGTGATTGGAAGGGAGGAACCTCGGGGCTGACAGTACCCCCCTCTCCAGGAGCTGCCCTGACAGCGGGACGCCGCCGGCCCGGGGGACGACCCTGAGGACGCGGCGCAGGACGATCCGGGCGCCTGGCATGAAAGTCAGCAATCAAGCCAGGGTCCAGCACGTCTGCAGCAGGAACCCAACACCTGTCCTCCGGGCCGAACCCCTCCCAGTCCACCAGATACTGAAGACGGCCCCCACGAAGACGGAAATCCAGCGAGGAGTGGACAGCATAAGTAGACCCCCCTTCGCCATCTAGGGGTTCTGGGGGATTCCCCACTGGGACCACCTCCGCCAGTGGACCAGGAATCACCGGCCTGAGAAGGGAGACATGAAATGAGGGTGAGATTCTGTATGAACTAGGTAACAACAGTTTGTAAGTAACATCATTAATTTTCTTAATTATCTTAAAAGGACCAACAAAACGGGGACTCAACTTTCGACAAGGCAGTTGCAGGTTCAGGTCTCGAGTGGATAGCCACACTCTCTCTCCAGGATGGTACACAGGAGTGTCGCTCCGATGACGATCCGCCTGGCCTTTGTGACGGGCCTGTGTTTGATCCAGTCTGACATGCGCCGACTCCCACACCTCCTGTCCCAGCCTCCTCCTGTCCCAGGTTCCATGGGTACAATGGCGGCTGAAAACCCAACACGCACTGAAAGGGTGATAGGTTAGTGGAGGTGCTTCTCAGAGAATTTTGGGTATACTCTGCCCATGGGAGGAACCTGGCCCAATGCATAGGTTGGTCATGGCAATAGCTTCTAAGGAAGCGACCCAGTTCTTGATTCAGACGCTCTGTTTGTCCATTGGATTCGGGATGGCAACCAGAGGAAAGACTAACAGTTACCCCCAGTCTCTCCATAAAAGCCCTCCAAACTCTGGAGGTGAACTGTGGTCCTCTGTCCGAGACAATGTCTTCTGGAATGCCAAAATAATGGAAAACATGGTTAAACACAGTCTCTGCTACTTGAAAAGCACTGGGCAACTTAGGGAAGGGTATAAATCTGCAGGATTTGGAAAATCGATCCACAACCACTAGGATGGTAGTGAACCCCTCTGAGGAGGGTAAATCTGTGACAAAGTCAAGTGATAAGTGGGACCAAGGCCGAGAAGGAATGGGCAGTGGGACCAGTTTACCTGCAGGGGCATGTTTAGGGGTCTTTGAAATGGTACAGATGGTACAGGACTTGACATACCTCTCCACATCCTTGATCATGGAGGGCCACCAATACTTAGCTTGGAGGAGTTGATTGGTGCGTTGTATACCCGGATGACCGGTACCTACAGAAGTGTGAGCCCACAGCAACAGGTCATGGCGAAAATCCTCAGGTACATAAAGTTTCTCAGGTGGACATGACACTGGTACTGAAATTTCATTCAAAGCATTGCGAATGTCTTCATCTACCTGCCAGTGAATAGGGGCTATAAAAACTGTGTCAGGGACAATCGGTTCTGGGTGCTGTGGAACCTCACTGCTACAGAAAACCCTGGATAAGGAGTCAGCTTTGATGTTTTTGGAGCCAGGCCGATAGGTGATGTGGAAATCAAACCGGGTAAAAAATAGTGCCCACCTGGCTTGTCTCGGGTTCAGTCTTTTGGCCGTGCGAATATATTCCAAGTTCTTGTGGTCCGTGAAGACAACAAAGGGCAGTTTGGCTCCCTCCAGCCAGTGTCGCCACTCCTCCAGTGCCATTTTAACAGCCAGCAGTTCTCGATTTTCAATGTCTTAATTTCGCTCTGCCTCCGACAGCTTCCTAGAAAAGAAGGCACAAGGATACAGTTTAGGGGGTGTACCTTGTCTTTGGGAGAGGACTGCTCCAACACCGACCTCTGAAGCATCCACTTCAACCACGAATTGCAACTCTGGATTGGGGTGTTTGAGGATAGGAGCCGAGGTGAACCTGTTCTTTAAGTTTTGAAATGATTGTTCTGTGTCCTTGTTCCATCTCAGCTTCTTCTCTCCACCTCTCAGGGCTGAGGTGAGTGGGGCAGCAAGCACACTGAACCCACGAATTAACCTCCTATAAAAGTTGGCAAATCCTAGAAATCGTTGCAAATCCTTGATGGTGCGTGGTGTGGGCCAGGACAGGACGGCAGCAATCTTGGTTGGGTCCATCTCAATCCCCTCCTTACTAAGGATGTATCCCAAAAAGGCAACTGAGGATTGATGAAAAAGACATTTCTTGGCTTTGACATAAAGTTGATGTTGCAGAAGCCTTCTGAGCACTTCGCTCACATGTTGCACATGCTCTACAATGTTCCGGGAGTAGACCAAAATGTTGTCTATAAAAACTATTACAAAGCGTCCTAGCATGTCTCTGAGCACAGCATTTACCATGGCTTGGAAAACAGAAGGAGAGATAGATAGGCCATAAGGCATTACCAAGTACTCAAAGTGCCCAGTAGTAGTGCTGAAGGCGATTTTCCATTCATCACCTCTTCTTATACGAATCAGGTTGTAGGCACTCCTTAGATCCAATTTAGTGAAGATACTAGCTCCTCGCATCTGTTCTAGTGCAGCAGGAATCAAAGGGAGTGGATATGTATACTTCACCAATGCTGCATTTAACTGACGATAATCTATACAAGGCCTCAATCCCCCATCTTTTTTCTTTACAAAAAAGAAACCAGAAGAGGCCGGGGAAGTGGAAGGTCTGATGAAGCCCTGTTTGAGTGCTTCGTCAATATACTCCTCCATGGCAGCAGTTTCTGGTCGTGACAATGAATAAACTTTGGCTTTGGGTAGGGATACTCCTGTTTTAAGCTCTAAAGCACAGTCACACTCACGGTTTGGGGGTAGATTGGTGGCTTTTTTCTTGCTGAAGACCTCCTCTAAATCACTGTATTCCTTGGGGATATGTGGTGTGTGAGCTGAAACAGGGCTTTCAATAGTGGTGGAGGCTGCTGTAAGCTTAATACAGGTGGATTGACAGGCAGAGGACCAGGAGGTAAGTTCATGTTCATTCCAGGAGATGGCAGGATTGTGCTTCTCCAACCACGGAAGACCCAGTATGATCTTATGAGTAGGTGAGCTGGTGATTAACATGAGCAAAAGTTCCTGATGAACAGCTCCAACCGTGAGTCTAATGGGTTCTGTGATGTGACTTACGGTGCCCTTTCCTACTGGTCGTGAATCTATGGCCTGGATGTGAAGTGGAAGGTTAAGGGGTAATATGTGTAATTTTAGTTGGCGAGCAAATTCTTCATCTATGAAGTTTCCCGCCGCTCCGGAGTCGAGGAGTGCTGTGGAAACAAAAGAATTCTGGCAGTGAACTGTTACAGGAACCGTAAATGCTTTTAAAGAGAGCGTGTGTGGAGGAACACTTACCCCGCGCTGGATAGTAAGAGCTGAGCGGGGTAACTCTCAGTTTGGACGGGACACACAATCCTTGACTAAATGTCCAGCCTCTCCACAGTACAGACATAACCCATTAACACGTCGTCTAGTCCTCTCCTGATTAGAGAGACGTGTGGTGCTAAGCTGCATAGGTTCCGGAAAGTGGTCATTGTGGACAAACATGGGGTTTCGCCGCTCTCTCAACAAATTATCCATGCGAATGGCCAAGCTTATAGTTTGGTCCAGAGATAAGCTGTCGTCCCGGCAAGCCAGTTCCTTTTTAATGTCTTCAGTGAGACCTAGTCTAAAGGCTGTGGTGAATGCAGACTCATTCCAACCACTGGAAGCAGCTATGGTGCGAAATTGTAAGGCATATTCAGCCGCAGTGCGAGACCCCTGTTTCATAGTCAATAGTTTCTCACCACCCTCTCTGCTATCAGGAGGATGATCAAATACAGAACGAAATAGCTCTACAAAACGATCATAATTTTGAGTGACATCACCTCCACTCTCCCAAACAGCTGTAGCCCATTCAAGCGCTTTCCCTTTAAGCTTTAAGCAGAGGAGGGAGCTTGTGACGTACCAGGTGACGAGGTGATGTTGAGGGCAGAGAGGGCGGAAGTGAGGCTTCGAAGGTCGATAACAAACTAGACAGATAGATAGAAGTAACGCTCAGAACTTGTGTCGGCAACTAAGACTTCGCAACGGAAGCACTGTGTGAGTCTCTTAAATACAAAGTGAAATTGCATACAGCTTGAGTGGGTGGGCCGGTGATCAGAACTCAGGCGACATCGCACGCTGCTGTGATTGGAAGGGAGGAACCTCAGGGCGGACACCTATACACTAGAATAGAATATATTAGTATATAAACATCCTCAATAAACACTCCTATACACTAGAAAAGAAGATATTAGTCTATACACATCCTCAATAAACACTCCTATACACTGGAATAGGAGATATTAGTCTATAAACACCCTCAATAAACACTCCTATACACTAGAATAGGAAATATTAGTCTATAAACACCCTCAATAAACACTCCTATACACTAGAATAATAGGAGGTATTAGTCTAAAACATTCTCAATAAACACTTCTATACGCTAGAATAGGAGATATTAGGCTATAAACACCTTCAATATACACTTCTATACACTAGAATATGAGATATTAGTCTATAAACACCCTCAATAAACACTTCTATACACTAGAATAGGAGATATTAGTCTATAAACACCTTCAATAAACACTTCTATACACTAGAATAGGAGATATTAGTCTATAAACACCTTCAATAAACACTTCTATACACTAGAATGAGATATTAGTCTATAAACACCCTCAAAAAAACTCCTATACACTAGAGAAGGAGATATTAGTCTATAAACACCATTAATAAACACTCCAATACAGTAGAATAGGAGATATTAGTCTATAAACACCCTCAATAAACACTCCTATACAGTAGAATAGGAGATATTAGTCTATAAACACCCTCAATAAACACTCCTATACATTAGAATATGAAATATTAGTCTATAAACTCCCTCAATAAACACTGCTATACACTAGAATATGAGATATTAGTCTATAAACACCCTTAATAAACACTCCTATACACTAGAATAGGAGATATTAGTTTATAAACCCCCTTAATAAACACCCCTATACACTAGAATAGGAGATATTCGTTTATAAACCCCCTTAATAAACACTCCTATACACTAGAATAGAAGATATCAGTCTATAAACGGTAACACTTTACTTGGATGGTCATTTTTGACACTAAAGTTAGTGTAAACTAACTATCTTTAGTGTCAAAAATGGACCATCCAAGTAAAGTGTTACCGAACATTTATTTACAGTTCATTCAATGTATTTTTGCCTCTGTGATAAGACCAATATAACTGCTCATCACCAGCAGTGTATTACTGGTACCAGGGCTCCCTCCACATAATAAACACTGATTACTTTAATGTCGTTTTTTGTAGTAAGATTTCTTGTAATTAGTTCGCATTTTATCGTTTAAATTAAGTATCATTTTAATTACCCACATCTAGATGCATGTTTAACGTTTGATTAAATTAAACCATAGCATGTATACATGCTATGGTTTAACATGCAACTGCTTCATCAGCTGTTGTAAAAGAGGTGGTGTCTGATGTCACATGTATCAGAGAAGATATATGTGACATCAGACACCACCTCTTTTACAACTGCTGATGAAGCAGCATTATCAAGCAGAATCACATCGACTCAGCTCCGATACATCAGCTCACAGATGCCTGTGCTGACCTGGAAAGTGATGTGGAGAAACAGCGCCATCTACCCACCAAGAGAGTGCATAACCGAATGTGCTCTCTCTCGGACTCCGGCTGCTGATGGCGAGCTGCATGACTGGGGTTCAAACCAACGATCTCCTGATCATAACAGCAGTGCCTTACACTACTGGGCCATTTTATCTGTGTTTTCTTTTCCTGGACTCTTTACAGAATAAAACAAATACGTATCAGTGTTGCTGTGTTGCTTTAAGCTCTGTCTCTGTGTTTAAATTACCTGTTAAGAACTTACTGGAACTATTGGAGCTCCACCTGGATGATGTGAACAAATGAGAGCACAGAACATCTGCGAGTGACTGACAATGGCCTTGCCCACCAGTCTTCTCCACCAATGACTGTGTACAAGAACATAAAGGCAGCGTCTCTACTGTTCATTTCTCAGGGAAAGAGTGAGGGAGGGGTGAGTTTAGAGAGAGTTTAGAGACGCAGTTTAAGAGAAAGTGAAATAAGGTGTATCAGGTGATCAGGAGAGAAGATCTACAGAGGTTCGGATTATCTCGGTAAATTCATTACATTACATTACATTACATTTCATTTGGCAGACGCTTTTGTCCAAAGCCACTTACAATAATGAAGTACAAAAGTAATAGGAATTTAGATAACCCATTTTTAGATAGGGCTTAAAGGAGGTCGAAGGGAAATAAAGGGATAGAGAAGTGAAGGAGGGGAAGAAGGAAATGGGGTTAGAAGTAGTTAGTGTGTTAGAGGTGTTAGGAGAGTAAGTGCTCTTTGAAGAGCTCTGTCTTCAGGAATCTCTTAAAGATAGCGAGAGATTCTCCTGATCTGGTAGTGGAAGGTAGTTTGTTCCACCATTGGGGAACTCTGTATGAGAACAGTCTGGATTGCTTTGTGTGAGTGTTTGGCAAAGCGAGGCGACGTTCATTGGAGGAGCGCAGCGGCCGGGAGGTAGCGTAAGCCTTCAGGAGGGAGTGCAGGTAGGAAGGAGCCTGTTCTGTCATCACCTTGTAGGCGATTGTAAGAGTTTTAAATTTGATGCGAGCATCAACTGGTAGCCAGTGGAGCTCAATGAGCAGCGGGGTGACATGCGCCCGTTTTGGTTGGTTGAAGACCAGACGTGCTGCTGCATTCTAGATCATTTGGAGTGGTTTTACTACGCAGGCCGGGAGGCCAGTTAGCAGGGCATTGCAGTAGTCGAGGCGTGAGATGACGACTGCTTGTACCAGGAGTTGGGTGGCCTGTTGCGTCAGAAACTGTCTAATTTTCCTGATGTTATAAAGCGCGAAGCGGTAGGATCGAGCAACCGAGGCCACATGGTGCGTGAAGGAGAGAACTAAAAATTCAGAACTAAGGAGAATGTAGAAGATGGACCTGCAGCTTAAAGTAAGAAGATGTTGTGAGTGTTCCTCAGATACAGAACCGTTCTTTCAGCTCAGCTCAGGGTCGGATTACACCTGAAGAACCTGGATCAGATCTGGAGAGAGTCAGATGGAGAAGAGTGGATTTGTGTAAACAGAGTGTAAATATACTGTAATGTTACAAACTACAGCTCAAATAGGAATACATATACATGTTTAATAAATAGGATCATGTAGTTCAGATTGCCGGAGTTTCCGGAATTGCGTCATTACAGGTGTACTGCGGTAAAGGTACAGGTGTGTTGATGTGCAGTAGCGATGTTTGATCAACAGAGGGCAGAAACTCCCCTCAAACTCTGCTGTTGTATAAGCGTGTTTTTGTGCAGTAGCGCTGCTTGACCGGCAGAGGGCAGAAACTCCCCTCAATAAAGCTCCACTCTTCTTTAGAGGAGTGTTTCTAACTCTGCTCCTTTTTTTCAATAAATAAAAACATAATAATTACATTTTCTTATGTTAAATGATTATATTTCAGTAATGTTATAATATTAATGAATATTTTTATAACACTGTTGATATTATAATAACTGATTTATTCACAGGGAACAGCATCTCTGGTGTTCAGCTGAAGCTCCTCCACGATGGAGTCTCATCTCTCCACATCTGGAGGAGAACCCCCTGTCCCACAGTGAGTAACTGAACATCAGTCCTGAACACCAGCTCCACTTATGAGTCTCTGATCCTCGAAGATCTTGTGATAATCCAAAATTCTCCTTCACCATCTGAAGAGTCTTTGTGAAATCATGTGCTGCAGAAAGCATTATATTTAAAATGTAATTAAATTATTTTGCACAATTCAGATCAGCTTTATTGTCACATCAAATGAGTACAGGTGAACAGGTGAGTGAAAAACGTGGGCGCATGATCCCCACGTTGTGTTGTGAAATTTACAGTAAATAACAGGCAGTAATTGACAAGTAACTTACTGTGAAATAAAATCACAGTAACTAACTGGCAGCATTTAAACAGTATTTTACTGTGAACCAAAATCCAATCACAGTAACTAACTGGCTGAAACTTAACAGTTAGTTACTGTAAAAACAAAAATCAATGTTAAAAAAAAGACACAGCAGAGACACGGCAAACTTTTTAACATTTTTTTCCCTCAGTATGTGAAAAACAACAGTTTAATCTAATTGTTTTGCCAGACAAACTCTGAAGTCCCTTCAGAAAGTAACGACGAATGAAGTATATGAAGAATATGAATGGGTTTATATATGATGTTTTCCGCTTTACAGTTCTTCCAGTTTTCTGGCTTTTCTTGAACTTTTAGCTGCACTTGCTGGAGTCAGGATTCATTCTGACAAGAATCCAAACCGAAATGAAAATGAAAGTTAATATACAGAATCACCAAACTGGTTTGTTAAACACAGGATATTAATAAGAGGCTCTCAGGGCAAGTCAAAGTTTTTTATAGAAAAATAAAACTCTTAATTGAAAAATACAGGACAAACACAGAACATTTAAGAGCAATTTTTAAAGTTAAACAGGCAAGTCTGGCAAACATTTAAATCTAATTAAAATTTAGGTTAGCTTAGTTTTTTTTTTTTTTGCAACTTGCTTTTTCATCTAGCAGTCTTATTCTGATTTCAATACTTTGACTACTGTGACATAAAAAATATCATTAGATTTATATTTTAGTTAGTCAAGAGACAGCATTATGCAATATGATACTTACATGGAATTGTGGCTTTAGTGCTGCTCCACTTTTCAAACTTCTTCTTCTTCTTCTTCTTCTTCTTCAGGTTGTAGGTAGGTTGAATCCAACATGAATCTAAATTATTGTCCATTAGTGGATTATTACAGTGTATTACTGTGATTTTCTATAGTAGTAGGATTATTACTCTGAATTTCTACAGTAATAGGATTATTACTGTGATTTTATCATTTTCCAGTTAATTACTGTGGTTTTGGCTGCATTCAGAGTATAATACTGTAAACGTATTTACAGTAGTTAATTGTGCAGGAACACAGTATACTACTGTGGATTTCACAGCATTTTTGACAGTGTATATACAAATATATTGAATGTAAAATAGAATAGAATATAAATATACACTTAACATATTTACTTACATATTAATGTACACTATGAATTATTGGTCAGAATCGCGTCTATTATTAGCTTCTACATACTTTTCCAGTTTATAGATCATTTTCTGCAAACAGATCTGTGCCCTGTTTTTTTTTCTTTTATTTGTTTGTTGATGAATAGACTGAAGCTATAATATAAAAGTATGTAAGTGTGCTACATATATAAAACATAAAACATTTTTAAACAAAGTTGATGTTTGTTCGATCATATCAGTGGGCTTTGCTTAAGTGACAAAACTCAAAAATAACAAAACTGACAAATGAAAAAGTTGATTTAATCACCAAAAAAAGAAAAAAATAATAAACTTTTTGACTATGTTCACTGACAACCAGAGTGATGTCACTTCAGATCTGTGACCATGCTGACTGTATTAAAACAAACAAAAACGTCAAGAAATGCCTAATAATGCTTGTTGGCTCGTCAAAACTTGACAATAAAAGGAACAAAGAAGAGGGTATATATAGGCTGGGAATAATGTAAAATTAATGAATAATCAGGTTACTGAGACTAAGTAAGTGTCATTTGATGATTTTGGCAAAATTTGTCCTTAATGTCATTTTTTCCCTTCACACTACTTTTACTTAGTACTTAGTAGTTTTGGAATCAGTACTTTTACACATTTACTTGAATAAAAGTTTCATTTTATCTCTTTTACAGACTACAGACATCCACAGCAGAACCTTCAGAACCAGGCAGTGTGTCTGTGCAGAGCAACATGTCAATGTCAAATCCTTATAACTTCAGTAAAGAAGAAGATCCTTCAGAGTCTAGCTGTGTGTCTATAAAGAGTAACAAGTCACTGGTCAATCCTTATGACTTCAGTAAAAAAGAAGATCCTCCAGAGTCTAGCTGTGTGTCTATGAAGAGTAACAAGTCACTGGTCAATCCTTATGACTTCAGTAAAGAAGAAGATCCTCCAGAGTCTAGCTGTGTGTCTATGAAGAGTAACAAGTCACTGGTCAATCCTTGTAACTTCAGAAATAAAGAGCCCAGCTGTGTGTTTGTGAAGAGCGACAACGCAGTTTTTGAACCTCCTGACTTGAGTACTGGAGAACCTGGTATTAATCCAAGGTGAGACACAAACTTGTATGACCACCATCAGACTGAAATGTATTTAGGTTTACTTCTTATTACAGCAGATAAAAGAGAGCATTCTGTTTACCATTAACATGAGTGATAATCCATATCACAGTGTGTGTAAGTCAGAATTGTATGATGTGGGTAAAAAGTGAGCTCTTGGATAACACTGTTGGATCTTTTGATAACGATATGAAACAATCAATTATACCTGGTTCATTACGACAACCTACATATATCATGCTTCCAATGAATATGTTTATCATAAAAATAAAAATATTTAATCAGCAATTACACACTTAATATAGTTAATGGCATCAGTCCCACCTTTTCTCCTTTGATTAAGATTATTATTTCTTTAATTGAATTAACTTTACACAAAATATTACATTGATAGAAAGATTTTCAGGACTGGGCAGTAGTCAGATACATGCACATTAAAAATAAAAGAGGCTTTATTACTGCAAACATCTAACAAATATCTACATTAGTAACAGCAAGAATGAAATGCTAAAGAGCAACATAACAAACAGATACAGAACCAGTCAACTGAGAAATAAGGGCTAGACATAGTGTTGCCAAATCCTCAGTAAGGAAAGTAGCTATTGGCTGTCCTAAAAGTCGCTAGAAGTCGCTAAATGACATCATCACCTAATTTGCATAATACATGTTTTTGAAGCTGTAAAGGATTAACATTGTGAGGGAGAAAAAAGTGAGTAAAAACACTCTAAATATGTTAGAAATGTTAAAAATGAACTTTAACAAATGAACAACTTCTGTTGCTTTTTAAATTTCATTAACCACGTTTTTATTTATTTATTTAAGTTTTCTTAAGTTTTCTTTATTTTTAAACCAGTTATAGACAAATTGTTCAATGGTTCAATAGATATTTAGCTTTTTACAAAGAGTCAGATACTGTGGAAGAGGTGAGTGACAGGCTATGTGGTGAATGAGGTGAGTGACTGAGACTGAGGGAGTTAAATTCAGTGATTTCTTTTCATGTCACACTGAAGACACATATATATTTATATCCTATATTTATATTGTAAATAGGGGGCAGGGGCAGTCAGTGCTGGCTGTGGGCACACGCGGTTTATTTACAGTGTGTTCGTGGAGCGGAGAAGGTATGTTCTGACTGTGAGAGACTGCACTGTGAGTGTTGTGGGCGGGGCTCATGGCACACGCTGCTCGCTGCGAACAGTGACTGAAGAGCATGTGTGTTCATCTCAGAGTCGCCAAAAGTCTCCAAAAGTCGCTTTTTTACAAAAAAAGTCACTAAAGGGTCTTAAAAGTTACTAAATATAGCGACAAAGTCACTAAGTTGGCAACACTGGCTAGACAAAAATCTAAGTCAAAAACAGAAGAAGAAAGTCAAAACCAATCAAAAACAAAAAAAAAGCTTAGTAATGTTAGAAGGTTAGCCCAAACTTGGCAATTAACTTAATAAAGGAGATTATATATAGGCAGGAAACAGGTGAAAACAACCAATATTCAGGTGCCTGAGACCAAGTGAGTGTCATGTGATCATGATCAGGAGTCATGTGGGTGTCAGAAGAATTATGAAAAATGAAGTCCGGATCAGCTTTGAAGACAGAGGGTAGCATAATAAAGATTTAGGAGTTTAAGAGACAAGAAGGTAAATGTTTGATCCAGTAGTGGATGAAAATAATATACGTTTTTTTTAATGTATTCTGTCATTTTAAAAGAGAAATTAATCAATTAATTATTAAAAGTAATTAATTTAGAATTAATATTAATTTATCTCCACACTATAACAGATTAATAAAATATAATACATGTAAAATATAATAGCAGTGACATAAAACACAAATAGCTAGTCTATTTTAAGGCTACTAAACAAACAATGTGTTTACTTTATTCTGAAAAACAGTATTTTCACTGTTCTGCATTTCAAGTCAAAAGCCTTTGTATTAAATGTTTCTACTTTGCATAGTTTATATGTTACTTTATAGAGTGTGATACTGGAAAATTAGTGAGTTCTGAAAACCTTATCTTCATATATTTGAC
This sequence comes from Astyanax mexicanus, assembly GCF_023375975.1. Lineage (NCBI taxonomy): Eukaryota > Metazoa > Chordata > Actinopteri > Characiformes > Acestrorhamphidae > Astyanax > Astyanax mexicanus. The sequence goes on from NW_026040059.1 coordinate 401,032, forward strand.
ATTTAGACATTTCATCTTTCTTAACAGGGGGAGGAGTGGTCTGATCCAGGATCAGTACAGTTGTGGAGTGTGTGAGCAGCTTCTGACAGATCCAGTCTCGATCACCTGTGAACACAGTTTCTGCAGACGGTGTATCAACAGCTTCTGGAACAGAACTGCTCTGTCAGGAGACTTTATCTGTCCCTGTTGCAGAAAGAGATCTAGAACACGTCCTGCTCTACATCCACACATAGAGGAGTCTATAAATCAGGATTCCTACCAACCAGTGGATGATGTTCTGCAGAGAATATTACAGAAACACAAAACCAGCATGAAGAACAAATACGAGAGCTTATATGAAGTAATCAAAACACCACAGAATAGAACCCTCCTGAACAGGATTTACACTCAGCTCTACATCATAGAGGGAGAGAGTGAAGGAGTGAATGAAGAACATGAGGTTCTACAGATGGAGAGAAAAAAAGGAGATACTTACAGAACACTCCAATTAACTGCTCAGATATTTTTAAACCTGTAGAAGATCCTGAAGAAAAAACTAAGGACAAGAACATTAGAGCTGCAATGGATAGTGGCCTCAGAAAAAGCAAAAGTATAGAAGATAAAGAGATCCGAACTGTTCTGACTAAAGGAATTGCTGGAATTGGGAAAACTGTCTCTGTGCAGAAGTTCATTCTGGACTGGGCTGAAGGAAAGGCCAATCATGACGTAGATTTCATGTTTGTGCTTCGGTTCCGAGAGCTGAACCTGATTATCAGTTGATCAGTACAGTCTTCATACACTTCTGTGTGCCTTCCACCCTGATCTCAAAGATCTGGACCCTAAGATCTATGATACATGCAGAGTTGTGTTCATCTTTGATGGACTGGATGAAAGTAGAATTCCACTGAACTTTGAGGAGTGTGAGAAAGTATCTGACATAACCATGACATCATCATTTGCTGTGTTGATTACAAACCTTCTCAAAGGAGAGCTGCTGCCCTCTGCTCACGTCTGGATAACCTCCCGCCCAGCAGCAGCCAATCAGATTCCTTCTTGGTACATCAGCCGTGTGACAGAAATTCAGGGGTTTAATGAGCCACAGAAGGAGGAGTACTTCAGGAAGAGGATCAGTGACCAAGACCAAGCCCAGAAAATCATCTCCCACATTAAGGCAGCGAGGAGCCTCCACATCATGTGCCACATCCCCGTCTTCTGCTGGATCTCAGCCACTATGCTTCAGCGAATCCCGAGACAGAGTGATACAGAAATCCCTAAAACTCATAAAAATGCTTATAGTAATCCAGAGGAATTGCTGGAATCCAACAGAACTGTGCTTCTGAAACTGGCTAAACTGGCTTTTAATCAGCTCATGAAGGGGAACGTGATGTTCTATGAAGAGGACCTGAGAGAGAGCGGTATTGATCTCACAGAGGCCTCAGTGTATTCTGGGATCTGCACTGAGATCTTTAGGGAGGAATGTGTGCTTTATCAGAGGAAGGTCTACAGCTTTGTTCATCTGAGCTTTCAGGAGTTTCTGGCTGCTCTCTATGTGTTTCACTGCTACTTGATCAAGAAAATGAAGGAGCTGGAAGTTTTTAATCCTTGGTTCAGTAGATGGACTGAAAAAGATCCACTGGATAAGCTCCTGTGTGTAGCATTGGACAAAACCTTAAAGAGCCAGAATGGACACCTGGATCTTTTCCTCCATTTCCTGCTCTCACTGTAGTCCAATCAGAAGATCCTACAGGGGCTCCTGATCCACACAGAGAGCAGCTCAGAGAGCATCAAGAAAACAGTGCAGCACATCAAAAAGAAAATAGAAGATGAAAAGCTTCCTAATGGCAGGCCTGTTGACCTGTTCCTCTGTCTGACTGAAGTGAATGACCAGCATTTATCCAGAAAGATTCTGGAGTTCCTTAAATCAGAGAAATCAGAGAAACGTTCAGAAAATATACTGTCTGCTGCAGAGTGTTCAGCTCTGTGCTGCATGCTGCAGATCTCAGAGGAGGTGCTGGATGAATTAGACCTGAAGAAATACAGCAGATCAGAAAGAGCTTACATAAAACTGATTCCAGCTGTAAACAACCGCAGAAAGGCTCTGTGAGTATCAAAATTGATATAATGTGTTTAGTGTGTATACCCTTTCTAATGGATGCTACATTTATCTGTTTAAGTGGCAACCACTGCTGATGCAGATGTGCAAATATGCACACAGTGTATCTATTTCCTGTAGAGATTAATTATATGTCTGCAGGACACAAAACATATGGGAAAAAAATGTAATTTCTGGTTAATTTTATCCATAAATCTTATTAGAATATTCATGTGAAGCTTTTCTTCATTGTTTGACCTGTACTATGTTTCTTCTTATTTTGCAGACTAGCAGACTGTAGTCTCACCATAGTACACTGTGAAACTCTCTGCTCTGCTCTGAAATCAGAAAACTCCTTCCTGATAGAGCTGGACCTCAAAAAAAAAACCTGCAGGATTCAGGAGTGGAGCTGCTCTCAGCTGGACTGAAAGGTTCACACTGTAAACTGCAGACACTCAGGTGAGCTTTCCTGTCAATTAGGGGTGTGCCATAGAATACCATACACAGTATCATCTTTATTTGAAACAACATTTTTTTTTGTTATTTGTTGTGAAGCTTTAAGAGTTTTTTTTTGGATAATTAGTTCAACACTTCTAAACTTTGTTTCTACTGAATTTTTTAAAATGTTTATGTGAAATCTACATTTTTAAAATAAATATAGTGTTTTGTCATATTTCCAAGAATACCGTTTCCTACCTCTGCTGTCAAAACATTAATAAAAGAGGGGGAAAAGTTAAATGCTGTAACAGTTTACTCTAAACTCAAAATAACATTGTAATTTTACAACTGTCCTGTAATTGTTACGGTTACATGTAATTTTATAATATTTTATAAAACCCTTATTATGTGTTTTCTAGCACGGCACATTTTGTTGTCGTTCAGGAGAGAGAAATCTGCTGTATGGTTGCATAAAGGCACATATTAAACAAAGCCAAATGATGAGCAAATGCCAGTACATTTGTCATAAATGCAAATGCTAAATTCTTCAGTACAAATCTTCCATTCAGATGTTCTCTTTTGTATGTATTGTAGGATGTGTTCACTCCAGTGTTTTGTTATTAACCTCAGAATGATGTTACTTTTTTAAGCTGTTTGATATATGTGTATGATGTATTTACATTATTAAGGACCAAACAATATAAAGGGCCAAGAAGAGCCATTTCAGCTCCGTCAAGTTACAGGAACTGTTGGGGGAGTAGGGGTGGACAGCACTAATTAATATAACAAAAAACTTAGTTTTATAGTTTAAGCCCTTATCATTCTCTGAAAATAGCCTCTTTTATTGTAATATTTGTTTAACTTTGGCAGACTGCCATTCTGTCATCTTGGTGAAAAGACGTGTGAAACTTTGGGATCAGTTGAAAAACTCCTCCCTGAAAGATCTGGACCTCAGTAACAATGATCTGCAGGACTTAGGAGTGGAGCTGCTCTCTGCTGGACTAAAGAGTTCACACTGTAAACTGCAGACACTTGGGTCAGTGTTTCAGTTAATTTCTTTGTGAATGTTAAATATTAAACTCTAGCATTAAATCTTAAAACTAATTATTAAAGAATTAAGAAATCAAATATAAACATAGTTAACACATCCCATGCACACCTTAAAAACTGCTGATATGAGATATGCATTTCTTTGATATATTTTCTACACTCTCTAACTCTGTATTGTAATGATGATGTTAAACATAATTTTTGCTATTGAATTTCAAATTAAATTATTTTACTGATAGAATGTTAAAATTTTCATTCAGATTTTGTCTTGTAATAACAATACTTTTTGTTTTTCTCTGCAGATTAATATATGGTTGTATGATCACAGAAGAAGGCTGTGTTTCTCTGGCTACTGCACTGAATTCAAACCCCTCCCACCGGAAAGAACTGGATCTGACCTACAACCATCCAGGAGATTCAGGAGTAAAGCTGCTCTCTGCTAGACTGCAGGATCCACACTGCACACTCAACACACTCAGGTATGGACAAATCATAGGTGCATGTGTATGTGTGTGTGTGTTGATTGCTTTTTTCAGTAAATATGCAAAATTTTTAATTTACACCCTGCAACCTATTTTAGAGGGCTTTTAATACACAAAAAAAATAATTAATTCATTAGAAAGAAACGTGAAATATAAGAAGTGAATTTCTCTTTTTCATTATACTAGTATAATTAGTATATGAATAAAGTTCATAATATAAACATTGTAAAATTAGTGACCTGGTTTGGAATCTGAAAATATTGCATTACATTATGTTACTCTATGTGTAATTACATTTCTGAATTTAACAGAATTACAAAAAAACTTTACTGTAGTGATAACTGTTTCAGTAACTACATCAGCATAACTGTACAGTGGGCAGTTATTGGAATGTTGAAAAAAACAGCATATTATCATAGCTTTGGACACATTTTTAGTATTTAAATGTATGGCATGTATTCTGCGCTTCTACAATTGTATGGAAAACTTCAAGCACCTTTGCTGTGTAGATATTATTGTACTTTTATAGATGATACTTATAAATGTTTCTTCTCTTTATAAAATGTCAAAAGCCTATTTAATATGAATATTTAAAACAGAATATTTAATATGGCACCTCATGGCAAAGAACTCTCCTCTCTGAGGATGTGACAAATTTGGTGTCAGTTTGTTTGACATGAACTGGTGCTGTGTATCACCAACTTAATTTGGTTCTCATTATAGATACATAACTTGTCTATTTACTTGTTTGTGCTTATTTTATACAACTTTTATCATTACTACATTCTGTTTGTGTTGTGTGTCTAGGGTGGAACATGGAGGGAAAATCAGAATCAAACCAAAGAAATCAAAGAAATGTAAGTACACACACACACTCTACATACATACAAAAATACTCACATACACTCTCTATCTCTCTGTATCTCTTGAGTGTGTGTAATGTGTGTTCTTGTGTTTTAGATGGCTGTGATTTTACACTGGATCCAAACACAGTACACCCTAGTCTAGGGTGACCTAGTGAGGACACCCTAGTTAGGACAACAGGACGGTGATGAGAGGAGAGAAGCTGCAGTCGTATCCTGATCATCCAGAGAGATTTGATAAGTGGGAGCAGGTTCTGAGTAGAGAGAGTGTTACTGGGCGCTGTTACTGGGAGGCTGAGTGGAGCGGCAGAGGAGTTTTTGTATCTGTAAGTTATAAAACCATCAGCAGGACAGGAGAAGAATCAAACTGTCGGTTTGGAGGAAATATAAACTCCTGGTGTCTGAGCTGCTCTGATTACAGTTACTCTGTTCATCACAATCTGAACTACACTAAACTCCGCCCTCCTCCCTCTGGCTGTAGGAAAATAGGAGTGTATGTGGACTGTCCTGCCGGCATTCTGTCCTTCTACGGCGTCTCCTCTAATACACACACACTTATACACATTCAGCACCACCTTTACTCAGCCCCTCTATGCATGATTCACTATTCATGAAGACTCCTCAGTGTCTGTGTGTGAGATAGATTAACCTTCCCTCTGTTTGTGAGCGTGAGTATGAGAGAGTATGAGTAAGTAGGACTGTAAGTGTGAGTATGAGTATAGTGATGTCAGGGCCCTGGTCATATCACCACCTACTCAAAACACTTGAGAACATAAAACACAGACATTGATAAGATTGACATAGTACTTACCTGGTTCCTGAAGGAATGGCAGCGCACGAGCCACCAAGGTTCTTAAGGACTTGGTAGAGAACAAGGGTCTGAAAAAAAGAGGAAAACAATGTAAAAACATCTGAACATTGCATAATATACTTTCCTAAAAGTCCAAAGTGTTGCATGCATGTATTCTATTATGTAAATAATTTAAAATAACTCTTGCCCACCTGCTTGCAATGTAATTATCTAATGGTTTAATATGGGGTGAGCTATTTGAGTATTTAAGAGCAGGTGGGCACGCTAAAGGGGGTTTCTCTAGATTAAGCATGACTTTATGCCGATAGGAAATTGTTGGATTGGGAGCACTTTGAGCAAGTTGCTCAAGTGTCGAGAAGGTGGTAGCTACAGTGCCACTGTAGCAGATAGCTTGGAAAACAATTCTTCCTCTCTCTGTCTATTTTGCCTTTGTCTTCCTCACAGAGTTGAGGAATGCCAAGTAATTTCCCTTCATCTCAATGTGAAGAACTTCAAAAAAGTAACCGATCAATGGCCAATCCAGTTTACAGCCCATTTTTCTGGGCCAGGTTTAAAACTAACCATAGTATTAACACTCTATGTCAGCAATTGAGTTTTTCAAAACAACAATCATAAAAGCATTATGGATAGAATGTTTACTTCTCTTCCACCCAATTGAGACTAGATAAGACTCCATAAAAGCACCATAAAATTTACACACACACACAAACCCTTCAAACCACAAACACTCTGTGACCCTTCAATGAAATTATCAAACTGTTAGAAATGTGATGTGCAACTCTGTCGGAAAGGAACTTTCTTGGAGCAGTACTCTTCACAACAATGTTTTGTATTGCTCTTAATTTTCCACGAATCAAGACACATTCCAGTGTTTTGAAGGACTTGTAATCAAATCGTAATCCTAAGGCTTTTCCTTTTTAGGATATGCACTGATATGCAACTTAATGTGTAAGGTGATTGGGCCTTAGTGTAATGCCACAAACTCAGGGAACATATCATAATCTTAGGATCAACATGCCATTAGGGGGCACACCTCAAATAAGAAACTGGGACACAGCAGTTTAGTGCAATGTGTTTTCGGGAAGCAGTGTAGATGTCACTTTTAGCTTACGGCTGTAGCTGTTTTTTTTTTTTTTTTTAGGATTAATGATTTTTGTTAGTAATCTTTACGAACAGTTATTTTTGACTAATTAAGTTCAGGTCAAGCTTACAACGCTGACCTCACCAAGGTCCGAGTGCATTAGCACTATTAGTCAACTAAGTTTTTTATCATTTTTTTTTAAATACTTGTGTTATGGAGCTTTTTCTGGTTTACTAAGGGAATCACCTCATTAACCAACAGCAAGTTTCTGTCATGAAGTTTGAACAGGAGTCACACGGCCTGCCACTTGGAGCATCCACCAGAGAAAGCTAACTCTGGTCATTTGGATTCACCATCATTTTTCCTGGAGGTACACAAGGGAACCTCCTTGCAGTGTGAGACAGTAGTGTCTCAGCCCCCAAAACCAGTCAACTCAAAGTAAAGCGCTGGTTATTATCTCTGTTCTCTGGTGGCATTCTGTTGGTTGGTCTAGCTTGGTTTTCTGGTTAAAGTATTTTTTTTTTTTGCATACAGTCGTCACCCTTTTGAGGTCGTTTGGCGAACCATTGTGAAGCTCCGTAACTCTTAACAATCCATTACTATTAGGAGGCTATTAAGTTTAGTTGGTGGCATTTTATAACCTTTAGTTATTTGTAGCTGGTAGTATGGTGTTGAAGTAGATTTATTTATGAGTACTGGTTGTTTTTTATTTGGGTTATCTTAGTGAGCGGGAGTCGCCCTTATATCCTGTTTAGTATTGCCTTTTTATAGGAGCATAGTTATTCCTATATGTGGTTTTTATTACCTTTTTTATGGTGGTGTTTTGTACTCATGTTTTTTTTATTCATGTTATGGTTTTCTATTGTCTTTTATAATTGACATATTTTGTTCTTTGTAGGTTGTTGGTTTTGTATTGGATTTGATTGCTTATTCACGTATGCTACAGAAGGTATTGTTGTTGTTTATCATCTGTGTGGTTATCTTTCTGATCTCACATTGTATCTGAGCTATAATCTCTACCCAGCCATTATGTCTATATGTATACAGTATGTGTGGTTTTAATTAACATTATTTTGAGTTATGTTGAGTTGGTAGCATCCTGCATCCGCTTATCTTCACACTACCACAGTGAATATGAGTGTAAGTGAGTGTGTGATTGTGAGTATGAGTGTATATGAGTGTGAGAGAGTGAGTGTGAGTGTGGGTACGGAAAGTATTCAACCCCCTTTAAATTTTTCAACATGGAAACTCCACCCAGATAGGGACTTCAACCCAAGACCCCAGTGCTGGGAGGCGAATGTGCCAACTACTAAGCCTCTCTGTCGTCCACAGTGGATTCTTCTTTACCTCTTTCACCAAGGCTCTTCTCCCACAATTGCTCTGTTTGGCTGAACGGACAGGTCTAGGAAGAGTTCTGGTCGCCCCAAACTTCATATATTTAAGTATTATGGAGGCCACTGTGCTCTTAAAAACCTTGATTGCAGCAGAAATTCTTTTGTAAGCTTGGCCAGATCTGTTTCTCGACAAAATTATGTCTCTGAGCTCCTTGGGCAGTTTCTTCCATCTCACGATTCTCATTTTTTCTGACATGCAAAGTGTGAACTGTGAGGTCTTATATAGACAGGTGTGTGCCTGAACTAATCAAGCACAATCAGTTTAATTAAACATAAATACGCATGTCACAGCAAAGGGTCTGAATACTTATAACCATGTGACATTTCAGTTTTTCTTTTTTATTAAATTTGCAAACAAATCTACATTTCTGTTTTTTTTCTGTCAAGGTGGAGTGCTGAGTGTACATTAATAAGAAAGAAAAATCACTTTTTTGATTTTAGCAAATGGCTGCAATGAAACAAAGAGTATACAATACAGGCCAAAAGTTTGGACACACCCTCTCATTTAATGCGTTTTCTTTATTTTCATGACTATTTACATTGTAGATTCTCACTGAAGACATCAAAACACATGTGGAGTTTTATGTACTTAAAAAATGAGCTGTCCTCCACAGTCACCGGACCTGAACCCAATCCAGATGGTTTGGGGTGAGCTGGACCACAGAGTGAAGACAAAGGAGCAACAAGTGCTGAACACCTCTGGGAACTCCTTCAATCAAGACTGTTGGAAAACTATTTCAGGTGATCTACCTCTTGAAGCTCATTGAGAGAATGATGCCAAGAGTGTGCAAAGCAGTAATCAGAGCAAAGGGTGGCAATTTTTTCAGTTATTTCACCTTTTTTGTTAAGTACATAAAACTCCACGTGTTCATTCATAGTTTTGATGCCTTCAGTGAGAATCTACAATGTAAATAGTCATGAAAATAAAGAGAACGCATTAAAAAAAAGAGAAGGTGTGTCCAAACTTTTGGCCTGTACTGTAGTATATACCTATACAGTCTGAGAAACTAATTCAAAAACTGAAATGGTCCCTTAATTTTTTTTTCAAAGCTGTATATATAACAGTGCAGGAAAATCACATGCATATAGTAGAGACTCTGTCCTTCTTTCTCTTTTCTGGTTGTTTTTCTTCTGTTCCCCTCTGTTTTTGTTTCTTTCACTACACTGTAGCTGTATGTATGTATAGTATCCTCAATTATCATATATTTAACAACTAAGTTATAATCTTAACCTGATCCTGGCCTGCTGTAAATGTGATTTTTTTTTAATGTTTTTGTTTTATGCAACTAAAATGTTAAAAAAATTACCTTAATGTGTATGAATGTAGCTTCTAATATTGATGCCTTATACAAACAGTTTATTATATTATGGTTTTATTACAAAACGCATTTCTACAAAGCATCTAATCATAAATAAATAAAATTTAGAAATAAATAAAACTAGCCACAATCTGAGTGTGAAGTGACAAAGTATATAAATTAAATAAATTAAAGTAAATCATGAATATTAAAGTTGATCTGTAATATTTAGTTGAGTACCTAGCAGCAGACTCTTTCCACAGAAGTGCAGAGGAAAGAAGAATAGCTGCTGCTGTTTGGAGATTCATCCTGTCTCTCAGGTAAGTGTGTTTAACTTTATTGTGTAAACAGAGCTCACGAGCACAACGCACTAGACCTGATGACGTATGTTGACTATAAAGCGTGTCCTGAAAGTGCTGCTGTATAAGCTTTCTTATTGGTTAAAATGCTGCTCAACGAGAGAGCTGCCTTTAAAGGTAATGACTACCTAGGCAGCTGCCTTCAGAATGGAACACACCTAAAATATTCCCAGAAGAAATGATAGAAGATGAGTTTACTGTCCCAGCATCAACTCTTTATCTATTATCTTTAGTAAAATATGAAATATAAGAGATTATCCAATGAGAGAATGATTCCTCTAGTTGTTTTAATGCTATTTAAACACTGGACACAATAAACTGTGGTAATGGTTATACAGTGGTTTAATAATAATAATAATGCTATAATAGTATACAGTAACAGTGAATAATGGGTAAAATGTATTCTTTTAATTATTATCTAGTCTCTTTAGTAGATTGTACTACATCAAGGGTACAGTCCTTGTTTTTCTACATCCAGAATATTAAAATATTGTTCAGAATACTCTGATAATGCTGAATCATGAACTCAGTGTCATGAATCAAATCGAATCCTGGAGTGAGTTTATTAAACACCCTAAAATCTCCTGCCGTACAGCTACAAAAAAATATATTTCGCCAAGATAATGACCTCAAAATATTTATCTCAGAATTATTTATATTTAATTCTGAGATAATTATAATAGAGATAATCATGTCAGGATAACTATCTCAGAATATTTTCTGGACAAAACTACATTTGCACTGTAGGGGGCAGCATTCCCCTTTTCCCCATTTCGACCTGTTTTCAATAGCCACTGATGTTTTTATTCCCTAAATTGAGCTAATCTGATAGAAACTGCTCACTGTGTAAAACTTTATTTATATGAACTCCTTAAAAATATCCTGACATAGTTCTGAGAAAAAAAATGAAGTGAAGATAATTAGGATAATAAGTGGTTAGGTATATATGAATCAATAAATCAATCAGTTTTCAACCTTTATTTAAATTCTGAGTACATGTAAATCAAGACAAGTCAATACATAGAACATACATTGACAATGGCAAAAGAAGTGGAAGAAACAAATATAAATAAAATAAAACATGAATCGATAAAATACAGTATCTAAAAGTACAAAAATAACCAATATAACCTCAGATCAACATTATGAGTAACTAAATAGGCTGATGTTTTGCTATTGTATAGCTGACTGTTACTAGATGTTTGGTTTTGCTAGGCATTTTCTAAGATGTTGCTGGATGGTTCCTATTGTGCTGCTAATAGGGTTTTTGAAGTGCTGCTATGGTATAGCTGTTTGTTGCTGAAGTGGTCCTAGTTGGTTGGTAAGGTGTTGCTATGGTATAGAGGGCAGTGGTTAAAACGTAGCTAGGCTTTGCTAAGAAGTAACACCTCAGCAACCCACGAGCAGCACTTTAAGAACCACACCATAGCAACCACCTAGCTATAGCCCAGCAACTACTATTCATGTTTAATGCCTAAGCAAACACATAGCAACCCCTTTTTAGGTACAGTAATCACAGAGTACAAATCTGATGTAAATGAACAATACAATTAGTAAAAATTATAGAAAATGTAAAAAAGCAGTGACACAAACAATACATAAGTAAAAAATGGAAACAAAATTCTAAATGAAACATGAAACAATAAAATATATTTAAGCAGTAACTAAAGTAAAACATATTCCACAATCATATCAAATATTTACTATAGTAAAATAAATCAGTGTAACAGGCTGTGTGGAGGTGGGTAGAGAGGTAGGTCTGGTTTTACAGATAGGAATTAAACCTAGTCCTGAACTACACACCATTCCACAGTGTCACCCCCTCCTTCTGCATGTTCAGACTGCATATCTAGAACATATCCAGATCAATTATTCATAGTGTGAACAAAAAAAAAACATGGACTCTGATTTTAGCTAATCTGATCCAGATTACAGCTGAAGGTGGTTTGAAATGCAATTACAGTCAGATTTGTTTCAGATGCTTAGAATCCTCAAACAGCACTTCATTGTCTCCTGCACCAATCATAACACAACAAAAAACGACATCATCAAATCCACAATGATGGAAGTGGCACTGCTGAGTAACATCTTTGAATAAAAATGCACTTCATTTATGAGTAGAGTAAAACTGCTGAGATACATAAATGATTGTTCATTAGTCTGCTGGAATATAAAAAATGTTAGTAAAGTTTATATTAAATATTGTTCCTTAAAAAGGCAAGATGAAAATTAGGCTATTTAATTTATGATGAAAAACAAAAATTAATGAAAATGAAAGAAAATAGCAAAAATGTATGTAAATCAACGAAATCTGAGAAAAACTGAGTTGACATTCATTAAGTTTGGTGCATCTCTATTAATAATGCACTGCATGTTTCTAAGATCGGTTTAATCTGCCTCTGGTGGAAACGCCAGGGAGATTTGAGAGCAGTGTAAAATTTACTTTTGTATCAATAAGAAGAAGAAAACATTCTCACACTCACTCACCAGGGCTTCAGAGTGCGAACAATTAAATTTAAATTTGCACCATTGCGACAAGCCATTCAAGAGAAACAAAGTCTCTTTACCGAAAACAAATAAAAAATGACCAAAAATGGCATAAGTACCACAGTTTATATGAACTATGAAGTCTGAACTAAGATCTTTCCAGGAAACCTGCAACAATTCACACATTTTGCAATAATATGCCAAAAAATTAAGGTTCTGACCAAAATCATGCTATTAATGTGTTATTTAAACTATGTGAATTATGACCACCCACATTAATATTAGAATAATAATTAACAACTAAGTTATTTATATGCAATTACTTTTTAAATATATATAATTAGGCAATGCTTTTATAAAAAAAATATTAGCATTTCCAGTGAATGTATAATCTATGAAACATAAAATATATATATTAAACACTGTAATCAAAATTAGTCCAGTTTTTTAGTGCCTCAGTAAGATAAAAATGTGAAAGAGGACGCATGACGATGGACTGTCTCGTGTACACAGGCAACAGTTCAAATATCATTTCTTTCAGTTAAAATTATGCTCTATTTGTATAAGGGTGATGAAAGCTCTCGGGATTTAGGAATTTATTTATTAAAACACTGAAAATAATTTTATGATGTTTTTTTATATTTGTTTGAGATTAAGACTAAAATAATATTGTATTTTTCATAGACATAAACTTATGTGGGAAAAAAATATACACATGTACCCAGTGATGTCAGTAACGCGTTACTCTAATCTGACTCTTTTTTTCAGTAACCAGTAATCTAACGCGTTACTATGTCCAATGCAGTAATCAGATTAAAGTTACTTATCCAAGTCACTGTGCGTTACTCTCTCTCTCTCTCTCTCTCTCTCTCTCTCTCCACCTCACACACACACACACACATCGCGTAATCCATAAAGTAACTAAGTTTTTTTTAAGGAGTAATCAGTAATCGGATTACTTTTTCAAAGTAACTATACCATCACTGCTCTAGGCTGTGTCATATATGCTTATCAGTTTAACCCTCTATTGTTTCCTGGGCTTGTAGAGCTGATGTCATGTAGGATTTTCTGGTATGAGAGAGGCAGTCCGTTATGATCAACAGGAAGCCAGGTATGCGCCGGTCGCTGTCGACGTCCAACAGGGATGAAATTATTCGCTGGTTTAAAGAGAAGCAGACCCTGAGAGTTTGTTTACAGCAAGGCGAGAGTCGAGTTGCCCCCTGGTTTCATGGTGAGTTCAAAGTGTGGGCCATCTGTGAGCTTTAATCCAAGAAAAACCTCTCTCTCTCTGTCTAAGTGTTCTGCTTATAATTACTGGGTTTGTTATTATTATTATTATTTCAAAGGATTAATGCTATTTCTTTATATTTGTTTGCAATATTACTAACATAATAAATAATTATCTTACAGTCAATAAATTGAAATACGTGATTAAACGTTTTTGATTTGAGCTCTTTCTCTTTGTACACAGGTATTATTACTCGTGAGGAGGCGGAGGATTTGCTGAAGTCAGGCAGCGCTGGAAGCTTCCTGGTCCGTGTTAGCGAGAGGATCTTTGGATAATCTTTCTTACAGAACATAGTCTATGACTCCTGCAAGTTTGGGCAAATTTCACTGTATTGTTTATTTTATATTAATTGTTTTTTTTATTCATGTTTAAAATTAAATTTCTCATGATTTTCCCATAATGCCAAAACAGGTCCACTACCATTTGAAAGAGTCTGTCCTAGACTATGACTCCTGTAAGTTTGGGCAAATTTCATGCTTAAAATTAAATTTCTCATGATTTTCCTATAATGCCAAAACAGGTCCATGACCATTTGAAAGAGTCTGTCCTAGACTATGACTCCTGTAAGTTTGGGCAAATTTCACTGTATTGTTTATTTTATATTAATTTTTTATTTTTTTTTTACTCATGCTTAAAATTAAATTTCTCATGATTTTCCCATAATGCCAAAACAGGTCGATGACCATTTGAAAGAGTACAACATAGGCTATCACCTCTACAAGTCTGGGCAAATTTTACTGTATTGATTATTTTATAATAATTTTTTTTTTTTTTTATTTATGCTTAAAATATTTTTTTTTCATGATTTTCCCATAATGCCAAAACAGATCCATGACAGTTTGAAAGAGTCTGTCCTAGGCTATGACAAGTTGTACTGTTTTGTTTATTTTATCTTATCTTCATTTTGTTATATTCTATTTTTATTGTATTATTTTATTTTGTTGTCTTACTTTATTTATATATCTATTTTAACAACAGCTCTTGGGTGTAAACTGAATCGTGAGATCACAATTTCGTTCCACCTCATGAACCACATGTGATACGAATGACAGTAAAATCTCCTTGAATCCTTGAAAACAGGTCCAGTACCTGTAAAATAAACAATACAGTGAAATTTGCCCAAACGTGCAGGAGTCATAGCCTTGGACAGACTCTTTCAAATGGTAGTGGAACTGTTTTGGCATTATGGGAAAATCATGAGAAATTTAATTTTAAGCCTGAATAAAAAATTATAAAATTAATATAAAATAAACAATACAGTGAAATTTGCCCAAACTTGCAGGAGTCATAGACTATGTTCTGTAAGAAAGATTATCCAAAGACTCTTTTAAGAGGTACTGGATCTGTTTTGGCCTTTTGGGAAACTCATGAGAAATTTAATTTGAAGCATGGATTGAAAAAGTAATATTAATATAAAACTCTCTCTCTCTCTCTCTCTTAAAAACCGATGGGATTGTTATGGTATTATATCAAATAGATAATGTACTGCACTAAATCTACAGTGAGGTGAGTTATTTTAATCCGTTTTCTTCTCGTTTCTGGGCTTAATGTATGTCTGAATTAATATAACCGACTGAAACGTGTCTGTCTCTCTCTGTGTTTTTTAGCGTGCTCTCCTCCTGCGCGTCTGTTTACCGTAAAATCGCGCGTATACGCGCGGATAGCTTGACTCCGGTAAAACACCAGCATAGATATACTCCTTAATAACTGCCCACATCTTCCCCAAGGTACACAATAAGACACTTCAGCAGATCCCCATCGGGAATCCTCACGAATCTCCCGATTAGCCACTCCGGGCCTGGGCACACAAAGTTGTAATTAACTGATTTCCAATTTCCAGTCTTCATTATTCATCTTTTAATAATGCTTTTTCCGCCCAATTCCTTTGGAGGGGAGTGCAGACATATGTTCTCAGTCTTCAAACTGATTGGGCATAAAAAAGGCCACTGCAAATTTCATATTTCTTTATTTGTGGATTTCATGCATCTGTTTGCCAGTATTCATGCCCTTAGTGCTGTCATTATCAGCCAGCATTGGCAGAGCAGCCAAAACAATATTGAGAGCATGTGTGCTGTTTGACAAAAAGGTTAATTTATATAAAATAAAAAAACACTTGAGGCTTGTAGTGTAAAGACAGCCACTGACACTGGTGATGTTTTTTTTAGATTTTATATAACATTTTATTATTTTATTGTTTATTCTATTATAATTCTGGTCTAAGTGATTCCTAAATGGCCAGTGAGTTTATTTAACTGCGACTGAGTGAATACAGCCCAAACCCAATGTGTGTTAAAAACAGTTAATTTAGTCCGGTGTTATGTCGAATTTTGCTACCCATCGATACATGCTTCCCAAAGGTACTGCGCATGCGCCGACCTACACAATTTAATTCTTTCTCGTGTTTTATGTATAATTAATCTGGTTTAGGGGGCGTTATGTGCATTAAACAACCTGGACGCACTATCATTGCACAGAAGTGTAAATGGAAACTAAAAATTACACTTATTATCATAAATAAATACAAAAGCAGTTTGTAATGAGCTATATTTACTATAACTTTGCCATGGTACAATGAATTATGCACTCCAAATCTAATAACGTACATCTACTGGAATATCACTGGGTACATGCCCTAAAATAGTGCTTCTTTTGTATTTTTACAGTTAAATATTCATTGGGGCAGCACGGTTCGACAAGGTAGCAGAATTCGACAGAACACCGGCCCTCTTTCTCCAGTCCAGCTCCGCCCGCCCTCTCATCAACAGACTTTTGGAAGAAACCAAAGTCACTGGAAAAGAGGGGGAGATCTGAGATTTTGAGGCATGATATTTAATATAATTAAAATAATATATTTCACCGTTCCTATTAAATTATGATTATTTACGTTTATATCTCACGTTTTAATACAATATAACATATAATGAATATATTAAAACACACAAATTAAAAACCTTTCGGGCAACAAAAAAACCCCGAACCTAGTTTTGAATGGTCGTGGCTCCACTCCACTGAATCAGTTAGCCACAAGAAAGACGTCCTTTTCTCCGGGAGCTGCATGGGGACTGCAGGAGTCCAAAGCCTCGCTGTGTTTTATGGGGAACAGTTATTAATATTGGGTCAAATAATCCAGTATTTCTTCACTCTGGTGCTGAAGGTCCGCTGCGCTGCTGTTTACTGTGCTTCCCCTTTACTCTGTTTTCATTTAAAGCCCCTCAGTCTTAAAACAGCGGCACTAGCGGGCCTCCAGCGGGCCTTCAGCACCGATAGTGATTATTACCCTGCCGGATTAGATTAGAGCAGCGCGGCGGAGCTCTGTAAGTCCCGGTGAGTAATTTAGTTAGCTGACTGTTTCAGCTCTCGGTGAAGCGCGGTCTTATTATGATACTTAAACGGCGCTGGGTGTTTGTTTTGTTTCTGAACGAGCAGGTGCTGCTGCAGGTAATCGAGCTATCTGTAGCTAATTAGCTTAGCCAGCCATCCTCCGCTCGCTAGCTCGCTAACGTTAGCTATCTTACAGCGTTAGATAGATTAACACGCTTTAAACAGTCTTACCACTATTTAAAGACTGTTTAAAGCGTGTTAATGGCGAATAACGATGTAAGATAGCTAACGTTAGCGAGCGGAGCATGGCTGGCTAAGCTAATTAGCTACAGTTAGCTCAACCGGCTAAGCTAATTAGCTACAGTTAGCTCAACCGGCTAAGCTAATTAGCTACAGTTAGCTCAACCGGCTAGGCTAATTAGCTACAGTTAGCTCGATTACCTGCAGCAGCACCTGCTCGTTCAGAAACAAAATAAACACCCAACGCCGTTTAAGAGCTGATTCACGACCTTCTCTCCCAGCACAGGGTGTGTTTTTCTCAATCAGCAGCAGCTTTTAAATCACGCTGTAGTAAAGTAATAAGATCGCGTTTCACCGAGAGCTGAAACAGCCAGTTAGCTAACGGTAGTTAAAATACCTAACAGGCCTGAGAGCTCCTCTCGGTACTCCGGTCTAATTCGGCAGGGTTTTTGTAGATGTTTAATTTCTGAATCTTATTAATACTGAATTAAAGTATGGTAATCTGGCTAATATTAAAAAGTCAACTAGCTTTTTACCGAAACACTTTTAGTTAATTTATACCTAATTTTAGCGGTGTGTTCCCACAAGACGAATAAAAAAAAAAAATAAAAAAAAAGGGGTGGCCGACTGCGCATGCGCGAAATTTAGCGGCCGACTGCGCATGCGCGAATATTAGTGGCCGACTGCGCATGCGCGAAATTTAGCGGTCGACTGCGCATGCGCGAATATTAGCGGCCGACTGCGCATGCGCGAATATTAGCGGCCGACTGCGCATGCGCGAAAATTAGCGGCCGACTGCGCATGCGCGAAATTTAGCGGTCGACTGCGCATGCGCGAAATTTAGCGGCCGACTGCGCATGCGCGAATATTAGCGGCCGACTGCGCATGCGCGAATATTAGCGGCCGACTGCGCATGCGCGAATATTAGCGGTCGACTGCGCATGCGCGAAATTTAGCGGCCGACTGCGCATGCGCGAATATTAGCGGCCGACTGCGCATGCGCGAAAATTAGCGGCCGACTGCGCATGCGCGAAAATTAGCGCATGCGCAGTCGGCCGCTAATATTCGCGCATGCGCAGTCGGCCGCTAATATTCGCGCATGCGCAGTCGGCCGCTAATATTCGCGCATGCGCAGTCGGCCGCTAATATTCGCGCATGCGCAGTCGGCCGCTAAATTTCGCGCATGCGCAGTCGGCCCCCTCTTTTTTTTTTTTTATTCGTCTTGTGGGAACACACCGCTAAAATTAAGTATAAATTAACTAAGTGTTTTTGTAAAAAGCTAGTTGACTTTTTAACATTAGCCAGATTACCATACTTTAATTCAGTATTAATAAGATTCAGAAGTTAAATATCTACAAAAACCCTGCCGGATTAGACCGGAGTACCGAGAGGAGCTCTCAGGCCTGTTAGGTATTTTAACTACCGTTAGCTAACTGGCTGTTTCAGCTCTCGGTGAAACGCGATCTTATTACTGAACTACAGCGTGGTTTAAAAGCTGCTGCTGATTGAGAAAAACACACCCTGTGCTGGGAGAGAAGGTCGTGAATCAGCTCTTAAACAGCGCTGGGTGTTTGTTTTGTTTCTGAACGAGCAGGTGACGCTGCAACTGGATTTTATAAAGATATGAGAAAAGAATGCTTTCGTCGAGGATTTAACATGAAAAGGTAAGCTGCTGTTATGTTCTGATCTGTGCAGGCAGTTTATGCACTTAACGTAACTCCGTTAGACAACTAACTTACAGAGCTAGCGTTTGTTGTGTCTCCGGATTAGTTTTCTGCAGTCCATGATTATTAGCTAAGGTGTTTAGTTTATTTTGACCCCAAACAGCAGCATTCACTGCATTTTGCATACTATTAACTAACCGCGTGAATCCACTGTACGTGCAAGTTAGCGTTAACTTCATCACGAACGAGTAACGGATTAGTAAACACACTCTTGTCTTTTTTTTTGAATCCTCACAGTTTCTGTCAGAAAACACTGAAAGAAAACTTCTCCTCTGTCTCTGTTTATACAGCGATGGTTTGGGTTTAAAGCTGGGTTTGTTGTGCTGGATATTTGGTTAGGAGAAGGAGATTTTATAAGATGTGTGGCTGCATAATTGTGAACTGAGATCGCGGTCTGTGAAGTTACACCCGCAGCTAACCAGTGACTTTAAAAAACAAATAAACACAGCTGTTACTGGACTTGATGGGTTTAAAAAAATTAGTTAATTAATTTTAAAAGACTAGTCTACTAATGTTGGCCCTGCTGAGTCCAGCTGATCACCCAGAAATAAACATTACCTATGCTGGTCAAAAGCTATTTAAAGAGCTAACCTCCAAGGGTGTGTTTGTTTGTTTTTTTCTGGTTTTGAGCATTTTTTTAAGGAGGGAGTGTAAGTCTGTGCTGCAGTAGAAGAGTGTAATTTTAGAAAAGTTGCTGTATTTGTCTCACTGCCTTAGATAGTATAGACTTTAAACATGTTACTAAAAATTAACACTGGACCGTGTTTTTAAATACTTGCCATTCTGGATGTCCTGAACATTTTCATGCAGGCCTGTGTGTTTTAAAAAATATATATTTTATTCATTCTATTTTATGTCGGTTAGTTTTATTTATATAAAGTAAGACCTGTAGATCTACTTTATTGGATAAATTGATACAGCTACCATGAACTGTTTTGTTTCTGTTCTGTAAAATCAGGCCCAGTTCCAAAAGACACAACATCCTCAGTGTCCTGGAGCTCCAGCTGAAGCACTGGCCACCTTCTCCATCCCCACCCAAAAGAGGAAGATCAGCAGCAGTGGAGGGTGCCAGGATGTTGAGATGGTAGTGCAGAGCGGTAAGTCCCAATCACATTTTTAGCCTCTGAGTCAGTCATTTATTTTTCTTAATCCAATATTTTGGCAATGGAAAAAAAGGAACACATCCAAGTTGTCCCTTATGTTTTTATTAATAAATTAATTATTATTGAAACAATGATTTAAGAACATACCTAAATCAAAACTAAAAACTGTATATAAAATAAAATATTAGACAGAAACATCGTTACAATTCTCAGAGTACGCTGAGGCAGCTCGGCTTAAAAAAACTGTAAATATGCATTTTACAAAAGTTAGCTTAAAAAATAATAGTTTAAAAATGTAAGATGATGAATATATATGTTAATACATTAATAGCTTAATATTATTACTCTATTTGTTCTTATCACTGACTTACCGGGGGAACTAATTAAGGGACGGAATGATTTACCACCTGTTTCTCAGGTGGTAAATCATGTTTGTTGTTGAATGTGCATTTTTTTTCTTTCCCACCTTGTAAAATCCTGCCTTTGCAGTCCACTTTAAAATATTTCCAAACAGAGAGGTGTAATACGCTCTTTTGATCTTACAGCTGCTGCTCACACTGCTAATAAATAAAAAACAAACACAGTTGATTTTATCGGAGCGCCAGTACCCAAACCCGACTGACTAAAACTTTCAATCGTAACCACCTTACACTTAACGATTGAGATGACACGACCGCAACTCAACTGCAGCTCGACTCTAGCCAGACTCTCGTGATTTTATCCTGACTCTGGAAATTTGTCTGCAACTGTGAAATCATTGGAAAATCGTTAGGTACCTGAACACTCTTCTCTCTTCACCCTTAATGTAGCAGCTACCCACTGAATAACTGTTTGCCTGTTCTATAGCGGCTGTAATTTCCTTCTGTCTGTTTCTTACACTCTGTAGGTACTTATATATTTTTTTAATTGAACGTGGCAGCGTGCCGACAATCACAAGTTTTGCAAATGTTGGGATAAATTTCAGCCAATTTAACTTTACTAGAATGTGCTCTGTGTACTCTGCAGGTACTTCTAAGGCAGCTAGTTGAAGGCGTGATTGAGGTCCATGCCAGAGGGGTTCTGCACTGTGACCTCAAGCCATAGAACATCCTGGTTCAGATGTACAGTTAGGAACCACGCCTTCATCTTCTGTTCTTCTGGTATGGGTTTTCAGTGAACACTACAGGCAGAGAACTGTCTTCGTAGAAGCTACCATTACTGAATAGAGATTCAGGTCAAAAACATTCCTTAACGCTCAGTCACTGTCTCTAATTTACTTTTCAGGACCTTCCTCATGAGTGGTTTACCCATGAGGCCAAATCCTCCACAGTGTTGCAGATAGGAATCATCCTGCTGTGTGTGAGAGGTGACCCTTCAACACCAGCACGGAGATCACCTCAAAGAAGTCTCAGATCATCTCTCCACCATCTGCTCTATGACCCCTGGCTAAGTATACACCACGACACAGCCACCACATCAGGCACACCTCAGTCAGGTACCATATAAAACAATAATAATAATTTTAAAAAATCTATATTTTCAATCTCTAGTTTAGAGAGTTCTCTAGTAGAGCTGGGCGATTAATCGATTTTATCGATAAATTCGAATTTATAGTTAAGGACAATGTGTTTTTATGAAAATCGATTTTCTCTGAGTTTTCTTTTTCACCACAGACGCTCCTCTGTGGGCACAGAGTGAGCTTAGCTAGCTCCCTCCATACCTCCCTCCCTCCAGCGCGCACCCCCTGCCCCTCCCTCACTCCCTCCCTTGCACGCACAAACACACACGTGCACACACACACACACACATACACAAAACACATGACGGCGGAGCTTAAGAGCAACTAGCTCCGTGATCTGGAGTTGGTTCGGTTTTGCGGCGTCGGACGTAGACCAAACAGGTCCTCGCTGTAAGGTGAATCAATTTATCACTATACCTTAAACAGAAGCATGTAGCGGAGTGGGAGAAGTGCTGCTACCATAGGAATGAACGCAGCAGCAGCACCAGTTCACCATTCAACGTTAATCAAGGAACTGTCCCTGGCACATCTTCCAACCGTGTACCAGGTTTTGTATGCACTACAAGTTAAGATGTTTTGCATATTCATGAGAAAAGATCTCATTTTATAGAACACTGGCACTTATTTAAATGCTTTGTTTTGCTATTCTAGCCCAATAGGGAAAAGTATTTACTTAAGAGCATATAAATTGTACTTGTTTTCTATTGTCTACTTTGTAAGTTTTATCAAAAAAGGGCACCATTTTATTTATTTCTATTTGTTTTTAAGGGTGTGCTTATTTATTTATTTATTTTTTAAGTTTGAGGGTGCATTGTGTCAGTACCTAAACTATGTTGGAGAAAGCTTTCTAAAAGTCACTAGATGTTCTCACTGTTTACAATAGTTTTTTTTGCTTGTTTCTGGTTGCACTTTAACCACAAATGGAACATTTTAAGTGAAAACAAATTAAATAAGAACTAGTTTTTAACCATTTCTTTATAATCTTTAGTTTGATTTTTAGTAGGGGGAAAAAATCGATTTAAATCGAAAATTGGATTAAAGAAAAAAAAAATCTAAGATTTTTTTTTTCGGCCATATCGCCCAGCTCTATACTCTAGTTTAGAGGTTTTTTTTTTATAAAACACACCTAAGGAAAATAGCAGGTATTAATAAAGCTATTGATTCCATACTTTTAAAAAGGTAATGATTTTCTTTAACTATATAAATGTTTTAATCGTTTTGTGTATTGTATGCTTTTAATTGCTTCCTGTTTTGTATTTGTGTTCATGTACTTAAGGCTTTAATCCTTTTATCTTGATATTGTTTATCTTTTGATGTTTATTAATTACTTAACTGTATTTATCTTTATGTAGTATACTGTTAGTGTTTTAATCCATACACTTTTTGTATATATTTCTTTTATTGCTTAGTTACTTGCTTTATTAATGGTTATTGTATTGGTGTTTTAGTCTTATTTTGGGCTTATATTCATTAAAAACATTTTAACGTTTGTCTTTTAGTGCTTTAATCAATTAATATTGTACTTACCTTTTACTATTTTACTATTAATCTTTCTGTACTTAATTATACATTATTTTTTATTTATTTTTTTATAAAATTAAAGGCGGGTTTATTAATTGTATGTCTTTATACAGGATTTTATATTTGCATTGTATATATTTTTGTTTCATTTAATGTTTATGCTCTTTGTCTTTTTCAGATTTTTACATTTTTAATTTGTGTATTGACCCAAGGAGTATGGGTTCCTCTCAAGGTTTCTATCTCTCTTTCTGAGAGAATTTTCTTTGCCGCTGTCTCCTTTGTGCTTACTCAAAAGAGGTTTGGACACTTTTTTTTTTTTTTTTAACTGTTCTTAATTTTGTTTGTTTCTTAACTTTGTCAATAAATGTTTTTTTATTGCTATCACTTTTGTCTGTTTATTTGATCACACTATCGCTAAGTTTCTTGAAATGTGTTTATGGAAAAAAATTTATTTTAATATTTTATTAAATGTGGATTTGATGCCCACATTCAACCACTTTTGAACACTTCAACTAAACACTGAAAGAATAAATCAGAAATTATTGATTTATTATTAATGTAATGAACAGAGATGTTCTGAAGTTAAAAGCTGATTATCCCAGGTGTCTCATATTCCCAAATATGATAAGGTGGATAAGGTCATGTCAGCTCCAAGGACAATTTCAGTTTTGTATTTCAGTGAAAGTTATTCCTTTAATTGAATTTATATAAATAATGTATCTGGTAATATGCAAAGGCTCTCAGTGTTGTTACACCTTTTTGTTATACTTAAAACCAAAGTGTAATTTTCAACAACTCTATGTGATGTTTGACCACTTAGGAATTACACTGACATTACTTCTACAAGTCATGGGATAGTAGGTTTGAGGCTGATCATGAAGTGTTACCTCAATGTATTGGCCAGTAATTTATTATTGAAGGTTATTCATTCAAATTTATTGTGACTGGTGGTCTGCCTACAATTGTCTGTGCAACTCTGAGAAATATCTATATACAACTTTTAAAACGATTAAAGCTTTGGGATTTACATGTGCAAAATTAAGCCCTGCATACAGAAATATACTGATAACTTTCTGATGCTTTAAAAAATAAGAATCAAAGGAATCAAATTCCAAAAGATAAGCATTAGCATTTCAGAAGTACTGTCCGAGGTCAGCATACACACTAGAAGAACAGAGAAAACAAATCACAGTTCTTACAGTCTGCTTGTCTTACCAGGTTCCATGAGACACTGCAGTATCCCTTTATTCATCCAATAACATAAATTATACATTAATAAAACATTTGTTTTATTAGAAATACTTGTTCAAATTACAAATTAGCACCCACAACTCCACAGAGGTTGGAGGACCATAATTTAATATAATTATATATTTAAGTTACATGATTTTGAGCATATTACTACATTATTTTGCCTTTCAAAAAATGCCAAGTGAGCAAATCAAATCTAAAACTTTTTTTTTTTGTTCCCCCTCTGCATGTGATACATAGAGATCAGTAACATCTTTCAGTACAAATGGTCTGTAAAAACAATATGAAATTTGAAAAGGAAAAAAATACAAGCTACAAAAAATTTAACTTTCAAAATAAATTCATGGTGATCACTTGATTATGACAGAAATGGACACCTGCTAAAACCACATACCTATCCTTTTGGTTTGAGGTAAATCTGTCTACCACAAACCAAAATATACAATTACAGTAGAGGAATCCTGCTTTAAGATATTTGGCCTCAGATGCATCAGTAGCACTTTACAATTAATTTACATTGTTTAACCATACTTATGTTAGAATGCCTCAACTAATTATTATTATGACACTAGTTAAGATATTAATTCCTACAAAATGTTAAAACTGATATCGCAATTCATCTTTATTTACAACATTCTTAAGCATTACAATTTAGAAATGTTAAATAATATTTACCACTTAATGTTTATTACAGTCGTAAGTACTGTTATTTTTTACCCTGATTGTAAAGAGTTACAGATGCATCAGTAGCTGGGTAGAACAATATGAATATGACTGCTGTCTAAATAAATTAAAAAGGCTTTTTTTTTTACGGCAGCCTCACGCTGACACAGGGTCCCAAGCAGTGATGTTAGTAACGCGTTACTCTAATCTGACTCTTTTTTTCAGTAACGAGTAATCTAACGCGTTACTATTTCCAATGCAGTAATCAGATTAAAGTTACTTATCCAAGTCACTGTGCGTTACTCTCTCTCTCTCTCTCTCTCTCTCTCCACCTCACACACACACACACACACACCGCGTTCCCTTCCCCATCCCCCTCCGCTCTCCCCCAATCACACGCGTCTCGCTTTCTCCCCTGTCTCTCTCTCGCGCGCGCTCGGCGTGTTTTTAGTTTCCGCCCATTCTCGTTTTTCCGCCAGTTCTCGGGCTCCCTATCTCTTTATAAAGGCGGGTTTTCCCGGCCACGTCCCAATTCACTAGCCAGGGCAGCGGTCTGCACAGATCTGATTGGCAGAGGAGAGCGTTTGAAGATTTTACACCACACGTGATTGGTCTGTGAGTTTCCCATGCCGCAGAGTGCGTATACCGTAAAGACAAGAAAAGTTCTGACGCTTTAAATGAACACTGTCAAAATTAAATCCTTCTCAGTAGTTTATCGGTTTGGGTCCGCATTGGACCACGTCTGGGTCCGGACCCGGACAGCACTCCGTTTTGTTTTATCAAACCACTCCTTGCTGCCCTGCAGAGAACAACAGGTTCAATATTCAGTTTTACAGTGTTAAATATGTCAGGTCAAGAAAGACTTTCTTTATTTTATATATTTTTTTATAAAAACAAGTATTTATGTTAAGTGAAATCAAGAAAGACCATATTTTATTTTTTTATAAAAAAAATTATTTATGTTAAGTTAATTCAAGAGAAATGGTCTTTTAATTTTATAAAAATAAATAGTTCAACTTTAAATGTCTAGAGATACATTGATGCTGTTAAAAATGCTTTTTCCAATAAAGGGAGTATTGGCAAAACTGGTTATAATTTTTATGTTAAGGCGGCGGGACGTGGTGTGTGCAGCTGCTTAAAGTAACTAATAAAGTAACTTGTAAAGTAACTTAGTTACTTTTAAAATCAAGTAATCCATAAAGTAACTAAGTTACTTTTTAAAGGAGTAATCAGTAATCGGATTACTTTTTCAAAGTAACTATACCATCACTGCATGTACCTTTATTTCAATTGCCTATATGGACAGTGATTTTAAAAAAAGTGAACTTTTAAAACCATAGTGTTAAATGCGATGCAATTAAAACAATTTCCTGGTGCACCTAAGAAAAAAAATTAGGCACAGCAGTGTAACCAGTGCAAAAAGTCAGTCTAGAGCCCTTACACTCACACAATCACACAATTACACACACTTATACTCAAACTCACAATCAGGAAATCAAACATACTCACACTTACACAATCACACACACACACATACTCACACAATCTCTCACTTATACTCAAACTCAATCACTCACTCCCACAATCACTCACTCACACTTACTCACTTACATTCATACTCACACTCGCAAAATCACTCCACTGTAGGGTAATTTACCACAGCATGACTTAGATAAAATTCGGATGTGAGAAATCTCAGAACATGAAATGATGACCAATGAGTCAGAGCTTAGAATTTAAAATATATTAAAGTTTACTTGAAAAATAGTTTCAGCATTACAGATATATAAAAGGAACAAAAAAAAATAGATATATATTAGAAAAGAGTAAAAGTACATCAACGAATACAATCTTGATAGATCAACACATTCGCAACCCAGAGAGAGAGAGAAAGAGAGAGAAAGAGAGAGAGAGAGAGAGAGAGAAAGAAAGAGAAAGAAACTAAAGCCAGTCGAGGGACAGAGAGAACTCCTCAGACTTCATCCAAGCAGTTATACATTTATGCAAATGACGTGATTGAACAGAACTTATCAATATGATTACGTCAGCAAAGTCCAGTTAACAGCATGTTGTCCAGTTTTAATGACGTGATCCGCTCCAGCCTGTCTGTTCTTATCATGATGTTGTTCAGCGCTGTGTCCTTCATGAAAACAGCAGACAGTCCTTAAGTGTCCTAAAGTCTGTGAGAAGATGAAACGGAGGAAAAGAGTGGATGGAAAGATCTTCTGGCCTGTGTGCGACTTTACGCCGTGTAGAACAGGCATGCGCTGGCTATCTGAGGAGAGGTTCCCAGCACTTCACTCAGAGAGCTTGTTGTCTCCTAGTTCATATGCACTGGTCCCAGAACAGCAGAAAAGCAGTGAAGCTTCTCTGCCACTCAGGGTCACGTTCTCCTCACAGCTCTCATTGTTGATGAAAACACTCTGACCTTCCTGATTCCTGAAAAAGTAAAAACAACCTCCAAAGCCTTGTCATAGTGACAGTTAAAAAGAGAGCAGAGATCATAAGGTTATTAAGTGAATTATAATGTGAACAGTAAAAATAATAACTGTATATATAAATGTATAAAACATTTAAGAATAAGAGTGTGAAGGTGTGGTTATCTCCAATCACACCCTTCACTCCCCCCTTCTAGACCAAATGGAATCATCCAAGATTCCATGATGGTCTACATAACGCCTAAGAAGCCCCGGGAGTAATGACAAGTGTCCGCATACAGAGTATGAGAACAAGTGTTTCTTCATCTCAGCTGTGGACATGCTGGGGCCTATTGCACACCAGTCCCCACGCCGGACTCTCCCTGCCTCGTTATGCCCACCATGGATCTGAGAAGATTCATAAACAATTTTTTACTACATTAACTTTCTCTTTTTTTTTTTCAGAATTACAACATAAAGTTATAAAAGTGTTAAAATCAAGTCAATGTTTTTCAACATTGTCACTGTTTTTGCTCTAGACTATAGAATACATAGTCTCAACATTTATTTATCAAATGCCTTCTTATTTTCTTTTAACCTTTCACATTGTCTAATTTAATCTTCAACCATAATAATGTATATTTTTTATACATTAATTAGACATTTTCTTACACTAGATGCTGAGAAGCTGATCTACACCTTTGTTTTGATTAGACTATTGTAATGCATTATTCTCTGGATTACAATTATTATTCTCTACAATTTACAAATTACATCTTGGTCAAAATGCTGCAGCTACAGTTCTAACTCACACACACACAAAAAAAAGAGAGAAGATTATTTAGATTGGATTTTAATATTCATTTAGTGTAAAAAGTGTAAAAATCTCTTAATGGCTTAGCAGCTAAGTATATATCAGGACTCCTGACAGATCGACAATTCCAGCTCATTTGTTGAGAACATTTAGCGTTGCATTCTGTATTTATGCACCAAAGATTTGTAACTCTCTATCAGTTTATATCCATCAGGGATCACCCAGTTCTTCCTTTGAAGCACATCTAAAACTTATTTGTGCACTTCAGATTAATCTTAGTTTTATTTATTTTAAAATAGTTTGTTATGTGCCAAAATTCTTAATGCCAATCTGTAGACAAACAATCCTCAACTTTACACATACTCAGAAATCCTTAAAGCATTGTTCAGAATATTTAGTCTGATTAGTGCTGTTATTTGAGGGCGAACACACAAAAAGCATAAAACACCCCTTTTTTATTTTAGTTATTAAATTGAGAGTTCAGTTCCTCCAAAAACTCTGATGAGTATGATGCAGTCAGTGCATTTCCTCTATATACTATGTAAACTTATTTTCCGTCTGTTAACCTGAGTCTAAAAACATTTGGCTGATGTTAGAATTTAAATGTGTGTGGAGTTGTGTCCACAAGCTGTTGTAGGCATGGTCCACCTAAGTTTAGACTAACTAGTTTCTATGGCAGTGATTTCAAACCTATGAGCTGCAGTGGTCCTGCTTGAAGTTATTGGCCTAATATTTATTTTTCTTGTTCAGTTCCAATATATGTTTTTTTGCGAACTGTGCTACCTGTAAATTAATTGCAAAAATAAAAACATATTTAAGTTTCACTTGTTTGGCATAGTTGCAAGACTGTTAGCTGGTGGTTTAGCAAGCTAGTTATTATTATATATATTGAATTAATTAATATTAATGCACATATAAGAGAAAGATTTCTATCTTACCCTATTTTTTTTAAAGCTTTTGGAGCAAACAAAGCTCTTTTTGTAGTTGATAGTCTACATTGATGTATTAATAAGATTTTAAATGGTTGATTTTTATTTAAGCCAGCATGCTTGGTTACTTTAGCTAGTTACAACTACATCTGAGTTTATATGTATTAATTTTGTCAAAAGCCAGTAAACAACTTCCCTTACATAAGCCTAAGCGGAGATGATATTTGTTGAAAATGTTTTATACAAATCATAGTCATTAGACAACATAAATTACGTAATATAAACCTAAAAGAACTTTGCAGTGAAAATTGAGGGCCAGTAAGCGATAGGCCTCTAATGTATTAATCTGCCCAGCAACCATGTTTGGCTACTATTTACAATTAAATATATATATGTATATATATATATATATAAATACATATATATATATATATATACATATATATACATATACATACATACACACATACATATATATATATTTATATGTACACACACATATATACATATATACACATATACATACTTTTTTTTTTCTTAAAAAGAAAGGTAAAACAGTCATAATTTGAGTCACCACCAGATTTAAAGTTTAACCAAACATTTTCTACATGAGGCATAAACATCAAAAATTAAATAAAATCACTCCTTTTAATGAAAAAAAAAAAGTACACAGGCATAAAAATAAAAAATAAAAAATCTGGTCTCACGTCTCCGTTGCTGGCTCAGGCTGAGGGGTGAATCCACTGGGCTGATTGGCTGCTGGGGGTGGGTGGTGTTGATGGTTGAGCAGGTGCTGTCTGAAGCGGTCTCTGATCGCTCAGTTCTTCCAGATCTGAAACCAGTTTCCTGGACCAGTGCTGTAACATTTCAATCACAGCAGGTCCGGTGAAGATGCAGTCCAGCCATCGACCGACAGCTGGACCAAACATAGTCTCTCATCTGAGACTCTCCTCATGAAGTGCTCTGGTTCAGATGATGTTCACAGTACTGTTGCAGAGGACCCTGTCTCTGAGGGTCAAAACTCCTGTGATGAGCACCACCCCCGCCTTCTCAAACACCCAGAAAACAGCACTGAGCAACATTCAGTCAAAAGAGAAAAATCCCTCCAAAAAAAAAAACTCAAAAGAAAAAATAATAATAAAAAATAAATCCTGAAATGAATTCTATAATATGGTTAAAAATTGTTTAGCCTCATGAAATAACTAAAACAAAAATTATTTCCAGCCAAACGATGCTTGATATTCCTAAACTGTATAAACATTGTCATTATATTGTTGTGCTCTGATGGGGACTCAAAATATAGCCAAGAATATGCAAGCAAGTTCTTCATTGCCAGAAATAGAAAACATATGGAAAGCAAAACAGAAAGCTTTGTTTTTTTTTTTAAAGACATCTGATGTCTCCTTGTTTAAAAGTCAGAAAGAGAGACCCAATTCACTGCAGCTCGTAATAGATCCAATACTAAGTTTGTCAAATTACACCTTTCCAAAGAAAGTAAGATCTTTCCTTACTGGTTTCTTAAATCTACTATCCTCATTAAGGGTGTACTCACACTAGGCCCGGTTGGGTTGAATCGTGCCGGAGCACGGTTCGGCCCCCTCCCCACTCCCCCGCAGGCCTGCACTCACACTGCGCTAAACGTCCCGTGCTCGAGCACGCTTTCGTCAACAGGTGACTTTTGTTTTGAAGAACAGTATGCGCGCGCAAAACAATGGAGTTCAGGATTGTACTGTTGTTTTTGTTTCTCTGGAGTCGTTTTGGGCGTGCAAATACGCAACTGAACCAGAGATTCATTGATTGTGCAACACAACGATTTACTGCTAATCGTGCTGCACGTGTAAGAAGGTTTTTACACAAGCAGCAGACGTCCAGGGAGAAATTTGCAGCTTTACTCGCGGACTACAATTCACGTTCATCAGTAAGGTAGACGTACTTGCTATATACATAAATAGTGACCAAAGGAGCGAAACATAAAACTCAAGTAATAATAAAATGTGTCACTGACGTCATCTTGATCCGTGCCTGGGCACGGTTTGCGCTCACACTGCATCTGTACCGTGCCCGGGTCCAAGTGAACCGTGCTCGGGCCCACCTCTCCAAGCGGGCCCGGGCACGGTTCAGCGTACCGTGCCCGGGCACGGTTCGGAGCGATCACACTACCCAAACGAACCGTGCTTTGGGAGGTAACCGTGCCCGGGCACGGTTCGGATTGCCTAGTGTGAGTACACCCTAAGAGAATCAAAAGGTCAGCATAGACTGAGATACACGAGAACCACAAGAGAAATTAGATATGTGTATTCTTTAAATCTCATTCAGCTGAGACTCAGCTGAAATCAGTCTCAATAAGAAAAGAATAAGAATAGAAAAGGCCTAAACCACATGAAGACAGAAGCTGTGTTCAGAATGGCTCACTCATTAACTCTTTCACTATGTAGCATTTTCTATTTACTGAACGAATTATGGAACAACCAAACAATAAACCATGTTTGTCCTGCTCTGAGGACGTCTAATACAACAGCACTGCATTGCATTATAGTATATTTTGGAATTTCTAAATTTTGTGATGCATTAGGTTGTTTCATAGTGAACTATATAGGGAATAGAATGTACTGCTGGGGTTTTAAACAGTACTGCAAAAATGGTTTACACACTATATAGTGCACTATTTCTGGAATAGGGAGCGATTCTGACACAGCCACACACACATTATATTCATCATTAGATTCGCTTATAGAATATCAGAGTTAGACAAATGTTAGAAACATACACACTTTCACACATGCACAGACACACACACACACACACACCAAATGTGATAGAAGATAGCAGAGAAGAGATGTTTTGTCTATCTCTCTCACTGCTTCATTCAACACACACAGAAACACACACACACACACTGTCTCAAAACCCTGGAATCCTCATCTCTTTTCTGTTTCAATCAGGGATGACTTTCACAATGTGGACATTTGTACAAAACTCATCACTACTATTTAAACATGAAGCAGTCTAAACTGCCATCCTCAGAATTCTACAGCATTCTCCATAAAGATAATGAAACGTGTTACATTGAACAGTACCAGCATGGCTCAATATTCTGCCCTACTTTAATATATGTATATTGTGTTTATATGCTAACGATTCCAAACTTTTGAACAGCACTACATAAACACACACACACACAGACGTTTTCCATTCTAGAACTGCAGGTTCATTACAACATCTCAAGGTATAGCAAGGTTTCATTCATAGTCAACTCTGCTATTGGTTACCTGTTTAACTCTTTAACAGGCCAGGATTCTTGACATTACACCACTAAATCTTGAGGATTTCTATATAAGAATTACATAAGCTTTCATGTTTGAGGAGGGACTTTACTGAAAAGCATAATTGCAATTTTAATAGAACATATAAAAAATGTTTAAGTAAATCTGATGATGTCAAAATATAATGAAAAAAAATCATAAAATTAGATTTTCCTGAATAAAAATTTGGGTTGATTACTGTTACTGATCTGGAATTATTTAGTGAAGTAGAGAGAAAACAACCAGCTTCTCCAAGTAACATGTAGGTGGTACAAACCCCTGTAGCCCATATATGGGACAAGACATGTTAAGGGGTTAAACCATTAACAGAGTTTGAACCATTTTGTGCTATCGACTTAGGCAAGTCTGAAACCAGAATCAGTGCTGCCAACTTATTTTAATTTCTTTTAATACATGTATATATTTTAAAAAATTCGCTGGATTGGTCTAAAAGAAATCTAGTGATGTGGTCCAAATTTGGCTAAACTGAGCTGAATTTCTCAAAATATGTGTTTCAAAATTGTGTAAAGAAGTTTAGCCATCATTACAAAAATAAATCTAGCCAAAAATTAAAATTCCATCACCACCTTTAGGATGTATAGGATGATAAAATATTAAGATGTATATCATTTTTTAAACATTTTATAGAAATTACTGAGACAACTCACCACCTCCCACAGGTTTCCGGACAGAATAAATGGTGTCGGGTCCAAAACTGATTTAAAAATGATTGCAATGTACCTCAGTTCCAGAATTAAACCCACACACACACAGCCTCCATAAAGACATGACACATATAGACACACATAGGTCTTCTGTAATGCTGAAAACCTTCTTTATACATTAATTTTACCAAATAATCGTTAGAACTGGGATTAAAACGACCATAGACACAAAGACCACAACTACCATGACCAAGTGAAGAATCCTTTTCTGCAACTGTGTTTACTTTACTTTCCCTTACATAGCCTCACACTACCTCACACTGCCTCACACTACCTAATCTAATCTATATTTGGCGCCATATATAATATTGGTATATTTCTCTACCTCATCTGATGGTAAGATCTCATCCTCTCCTAATCTGCTGTGGTGGTGCACCACCTTTGAACACTTGGGAGATAAGGATCATGCAAGACGAAAAAGCGTCGCGACTACGACAATATTGGTATACACTACTCTTATAGCCAGGTTCTGTGGTCGAGGTACTGCTCCAGGACCCCCGAACTATAAGGTACGAGCTCTAAGCTCCGTTTGGACCGGTACTGTTCCAGGACCAAACCACCAACTGCCACACAAACACCTTTATGGCCGGTTTCTAGGACCGGTACTGTTCCAGGACCCCCGAACCATAAGGCAAACAGGCCAAAAAGCCCCCCCTGGTCCGGTACTGTTCCAGGACCAGGGCATCATCTCGCAAGTCACCTTAACTCCCAGTGCCAGCCCTTTTGATATTACTTAATTAAATGTAACCTACCTTACACAGCAGTTGGTCATGACAGTATAGAAGGTCCATAAATTACAGGCCCAAAGCAGCATCATTCTTTTTTTTTATTTTTTTTTATCACAACCGAGCAGAAACACCAAAAGCTGTAGGGTAATTTACCACAGCATGACTTAGATAAAATTCGGATGTGAGAAATCTCAGAACATGAAATGATGACCAATGAGTCAGAGCTTAGAATTTAAAATATATTAAAGTTTACTTGAAAAATAGTTTCAGCATTACAGATATATAAAAGGAACAAAAAAAAATAGATATATATTAGAAAAGAGTAAAAGTACATCAACGAATACAATCTTGATAGATCAACACATTCGCAACCCAGAGAGAGAGAGAAAGAGAGAGAAAGAGAAAGAGAGAGAGAGAGAGAGAAAGAGAGAGAAAGAGAGAGAGAGAGAGAGAGAGAGAGAGAGAGAGAGAGAGAGAAAGAAAGAGAAAGAAACTAAAGCCAGTCGAGGGACAGAGAGAACTCCTCAGACTTCATCCAAGCAGTTATACATTTATGCAAATGACGTGATTGAACAGAACTTATCAATATGATTACGTCAGCAAAGTCCAGTTAACAGCATGTTGTCCAGTTTTAATGACGTGATCCGCTCCAGCCTGTCTGTTCTTATCATGATGTTGTTCAGCGCTGTGTCCTTCATGAAAACAGCAGACAGTCCTTAAGTGTCCTAAAGTCTGTGAGAAGATGAAACGGAGGAAAAGAGTGGATGGAAAGATCTTCTGGCCTGTGTGCGACTTTACGCCGTGTAGAACAGGCATGCGCTGGCTATCTGAGGAGAGGTTCCCAGCACTTCACTCAGAGAGCTTGTTGTCTCCTAGTTCATATGCACTGGTCCCAGAACAGCAGAAAAGCAGTGAAGCTTCTCTGCCACTCAGGGTCACGTTCTCCTCACAGCTCTCATTGTTGATGAAAACACTCTGACCTTCCTGATTCCTGAAAAAGTAAAAACAACCTCCAAAGCCTTGTCATAGTGACAGTTAAAAAGAGAGCAGAGATCATAAGGTTATTAAGTGAATTATAATGTGAACAGTAAAAATAATAACTGTATATATAAATGTATAAAACATTTAAGAATAAGAGTGTGAAGGTGTGGTTATCTCCAATCACACCCTTCACCACTCACACACCCATACACTCATACACACTATCACATTCACTCACCCTCACAATCACATACTTACTCATACTTACACTTACACAAACATTCACTCACACACACTCACACACACACACCGGAAAGGTTAATCTATGTCACACACAGACACTGAGGAGTCATCATAAACAGCAAATCCTGCATAGAGGGGCTGAGTGAATGTGGTGTAGAATGTGTGTGAGTGTGTGTGTGTGTGTATCAGAGGAGACGCTGTAGAAGGACAGAATGCCGGAGGGACAGTCCACATACACTCCTACTCTCCTACAGCCGAAGGGAGGAGGGCGGAGTTTAGTGATGTTTAGATTGTGATGAACAGAGTATTCATTATCAGAGCAGAACAGACTCATGGAGTTTCTATTCCATCCAAACTGACGGTCAAAACTCACTCCTTTCCTGCGGATGGTTTTATAACTCAGAACTAATTTAGCTCCTCCCCTCCCACTCCACTCAGCCTCCCAGTAACAGCGCCCAGTAAAACTCTCTCTACTCAGAACCTGCAGATACACATTAAACCCCTCTGGATGATCAGGATATGACTCCAGCTCCTCTCTCCTCACCGCCATCCTGTTCTTCTCACTCAGAGAGAGACGAGGGTGTGCTGTGTTTGGATCCAGTGTCAAATCACAGCCGTCTGAACAGAAGAACACACATTACACACACTGCACTGATACAGAGAGAGAGTGTGTGTGTTTGTGTGTGTGTGTTTGTATGTGTGTGTGAGTGGGTGTTTGTGTGTGTGTGTGTGTGTGTGTTAAGTCTGTGTGTGTCGGTGTGTGAACTTACATTTCTTTAGTCCTGGTTTGATTCTGATTTTCCCTCTATTTTCCACCCTAAACACAAACACACCAATACACAAACACACACAAACAGGCGGAAGGTATTAATGTAAATTAACTAGTTATTAAATAATGTATTAAATAATCACAATCAAGTAAATAAATGAACATTGTAATCAGTATTCAGACTCTCTCTCCCTTACACACAAATACACACACACAACCCTCCAACTAGGTCAGGGTTCTGCACATGTTTGCAATTTTGCATTGCACTGCATTTAAAAACGTGATGGCAGGAATGTATGAGTGGGAACACTAGGCTCGGCAGATGATGCAATTTACGGAACACGGAACATTTTAACGTAAGCAGATACAGAGAGCCATGTGTATGCCCACTTTAGTCTTGTGAGATCTCATCACACCCATACTTTAGTTACTACTCAAGACGAGAAAGGGTGAATTGTAATAAAATTGTGGCTTACAGTTTACTGAAGTAGGAGGTACATTTATAGTTGCAAGAAAATGTATGTGAACCCCTTAGGATTACTTGGATTTCTGCATAAATTGGTAATTAAATGTGTTCTGATCTTCACAACAAGAGACCAACACAGTCTGCTTAAACTAATACCACAAAAATATATATGTTTGCATGGTTTTATTGAACACAAAATGTTAACATTCACAGTGCAGGGTGGAAAAAGTATGTGAACCTTTGGTAGCAATAACCTTAACCAAACGTTTCCTGTAGTTGCAGATCAGACCTGCACAACGGTCAGGAGGAATTTTGGACCATTTCTCTTCACAAAACTGTTTTAGTTCAGCAATATTCTTGGGTTATCTGGTGTGAATCGCTCTCTCGAGGTCATGCCACAGCATTTCAATTGGGCTGAGGTAAGGACTCTCCAGAAGGTGTATTTTCTTCTGTTGAAGCCGTTCAGTTGTTGATTTACTTGTATGTTTTGGGTCGTTGTTGCATCATCCATCCTCCGTTGAATATCAGTTGGCAGACAGATGGTCTAAATTTTTCTTGCAAAATTTCTTGTCAAACTTGGGAATTCATTTTCCAGTTGAAGACGGCAATCTGTCCAGGCCCTGAGGCAGCAAAGCAGCCCCAAACCATGATATTCACCCTCCACCATATTTCACAGTTGGGATGAGGTTTTGATGATTGTGGGCTGTGCCTTTTTTCCTCTCCGCACAAAGCGCTGTGTTTTTCTTCCAAACAACTAAATTTTGGTTTCATCTGTCCACAGTATATTTAGCCAGTACTGCTGTGGAACATCCAGGTGCTCTTTGGCAAACTTTAAACATGCAGCAATGCACAGCAGTGGCTTCCTCCGTGGTGTCCTCCGATGAGCTCCATTCTTGTTTAATGTTTTCTTTATTGTAGGTTTGTCAACAAATATGTTAGCATGCCCCAGAGATCACTGTAAGTCTTTAGCTGAAACTCTAGGACTCTTCCTCACCTCATTGATCATTCTGTGCTGTGCTCTTGCAGTCCTCTTTACAGGACGACAATACAAACAACTTCAATAACAACAACTACAAAAAATAACCAGCCTGTGATATGTTATTACAATATTTTACAAAAAAAACCCATAAAAATTACTTCAACCATCCAGACCTGACCAGAGCATTAGTACAGAGAAATTAATATATAGTTAATAAATTAAAATATATAAGCGGTGGCTCAACAATAGCTAGATACGAATCCTGTTTGAATCCTGTTCATGTAGCTTGCCATCAGAGCCGCGAGGGAGAACAATTGCCCTGTCTCTCTCTGGGTGGGTAAATGGCACTCTTTCTCCTCATCACTCCAAGGGTGATGCGGATCAGCACAAGGCCTTTATGAGCAAATAATGCTTTAAATTCAATAACCAAGATTGGGCCAAGGTACCACGACGGTTCTGCCACCGTCTGAAAGAGTCTGTCTTTGGCTATCACATGTGCGACTTTCGGCAACTTTTACTGTATGGTTGATTTTATATGAATTTTTATTTATATTAAATAATACTTAAAATTAAATAACTCAAGATTGACCCAAACCATCACAATGGTTCTACCATCTGAAAGAGATTGTCTTTGGCTATCACGTGTGCGAGATTGGGCAACTTTCACTGCATGGTTGATTTTATATGAATTTTTATGGGACCAGAACATACCATTTCACACAGTAGGGGGGGGGAACGGAAAAAAACATTTCACATGGGGGGGTGGGGAGGGGGGGAGACCGGAACATACCATATCACAAAGAAGAGGGGGGACCGGAACATACCATCATTTAAAAGAGTCTGTTTTAGCCTATCATGTGTGCGACTTTTGGAAACTTACACTCTATGGTTGATTTTTAATAATGCTTAAAGTTAAATTACTCAAGATTGGCACATACTACCACAACGGTTCTGCCATCGTTTGAAAGAGACTGTCTTAACCTATCATCAGTGCGACTTTCGCCAACGTACACGTTATCGTTGATTTTTTATGAATTTTTATTTATATTAAATAATGCTTAAAATTCAATAAGTCAAGATTGGCACATACTAACACAACGGTTCTGCCATCGTTTGAAAGAGACTGTCTTAAGCTATCAAGTGTGCGACTGACTGTGTTAATCTATCATGTGTGCGACTTTCGGCAACGTACACATTATCGTTGATTTTTTATGAATTTTTATTTATATAAAATAATGCTTAAAATTCAATAAGTCAAGATTGGCACATACTACCACAACGGTTCTGCCATCGTTTGAAAGAGACTGTCTTAACCTATCATGTGTGCGACTTTCGGCAACGTACACGCTATCGTTGATTTTTTATGAATTTTTATTTATATTAAATAATGCTTAAAATTCAATAACTCAAGATTGCGACATACTACCACAACGTTTCTGCCATCGTTTGAAAGAGACTGTCTTATTCTATCATGTGTGCGACTTTCGGCAACGTACACGTTATCGTTGATTTTTTATGAATTTTTATTTATATTAAATAATGCTTAAAATTCAATAACTCAAGATTGGCACATACTACCACAACGGTTCTGCCATCGTTTGAAAGAGACTGTCTTAACCTATCATGTGTGCGAATTTCGGCAACGTACACGTTATCGTTGATTTTTTATGAATTTTTATTTATATTAAATAATGCTTAAAATTCAATAACTCAAGATTGGCACATACTACCACAAAGGTTCTGCCATTGTTTGAAAGAGACTGTCTTAACCTATTATGTGTGCGACTTTCGGCAACGTACACGTTATCGTTGATTTTTTATGAATTTTTATTTATATTAAATAATGCTTAAAATTCAATAACTCAAGATTGGCACATACTACCACAAAGGTTCTGCCATTGTTTGAAAGAGACTGTCTTATTCTATCATGTGTGCGACATTCGGCAACGTACACGTTATCGTTGATTTTTTATGAATTTTTATTTATATTAAATAATGCTTAAAATTCAATAACTCAAGATTGGCACATACTACCACAATGGTTCTGCCATCGTTTGAAAGAGACTGTCTTATTCTATCATGTGTGCGACTTTCGGCAACGTACACGTTATCGTTGATTTTTTATGAATTTTTATTTATATTAAATAATGCTTAAAATTCAATAACTCAAGATTGGCACATACTACCACAAAGGTTCTGCCATCCTGTGAAAGAGACTGTCTAATTCTATCATGTGTGCGACTTTCGGCAACGTACACGTTATCGTTGATTTTTTATGAATTTTTATTTATATTAAATAATGCTTAAAATTCAATAACTCAAGATTGGCACAAACTACCACAACGGTTCTGCCATTGTTTGAAAGAGACTGTCTTAACCTATCATGTGTGAGAATTTCGGCAACGTACACGTTATCGTTGATTTTTTATGAATTTTTATTTATATTAAATAATGCTTAAAATTCAATAACTCAAGATTGGCACATACTACCACAAAGGTTCTGCCATTGTTTGAAAGAGACTGTCTTAACCTATTATGTGTGCGACTTTCGGCAACGTACACGTTATCGTTGATTTTTTATGAATTTTTATTTATATTAAATAATGCTTAAAATTCAATAACTCAAGATTGGCACATACTACCACAAAGGTTCTGCCATTGTTTGAAAGAGACTGTCTTAACCTATCATGTGTGCGAATTTCGGCAACGTACACGTTATCGTTGATTTTTAATGAATTTTTATTTATTCTAAATAATGCTTAAAATTCAATAACTCAAGATTGGCACATACTACCACAAAGGTTCTGCCATTGTTTGAAAGAGACTGTCTTATTCTATCATGTGTGCGACAATCGGCAACGTACACATTATCGTTGATTTTTTATGAATTTTTATTTATTCTAAATAATGCTTAAAATTCAATAACTCAAGATTGGGACATACTACCACAACGGTTCTGCCTTTGTTTGAAAGAGACTGTCTTAACCTATCATGTGTGAGAATTTCGGCAACGTACACGTTATCGTTGATTTTTTATGAATTTTTATTTATATTAAATAATGCTTAAAATTCAATAACTCAAGATTGGCACATACTACCACAAAGGTTCTGCCATTGTTTGAAAGAGACTGTCTTAACCTATTATGTGTGCGACTTTCGGCAACGTACACGTTATCGTTGATTTTGTATGAATTTTTATTTATATTAAATAATGCTTAAAATTCAATAACTCAAGATTGGCACATACTACCACAAAGGTTCTGCCATTGTTTGAAAGAGACTGTCTTATTCTATCATGTGTGCGACATTCGGCAACGTACACATTATCGTTGATTTTTTATGAATTTTTATTTATTCTAAATAATGCTTAAAATTCAATAACTCAAGATTGGCACATACTACCACAACGGTTCTGCCTTTGTTTGAAAGAGACTGTCTTATTCTATCATGTGTGCGACTTCCGGCAACGTACACGTTATCGTTGATTTTTTATGAATTTTTATTTATATTAAATAATGCTTAAAATTCAATAACTCAAGATTGCGAAATACTACCACAACGGTTCTGCCATCGTTTGAAAGAGACTGTCTTAACCTATCATGTGTGCGACTTTCGGCAACGTACACGTTATCGTTGATTTTTTATGAATTTTTATTTATATTAAATAATGCTTAAAATTCAATAACTCAAGATTGCGACATACTACCACAACGGTTCTGCCATCGTTTGAAAGAGACTGTCTAATTCTATCATGTGTGCGACTTTCGGCAACGTACACGTTATCGTTGATTTTTTATGAATTTTTATTTATATTAAATAATGCTTAAAATTCAATAACTCAAGATTGGCACATACTACCACAAAGGTTCTGCCATTGTTTGAAAGAGACTGTCTTATTCTATCATGTGTGCGACATTCGGCAACGTACACATTATCGTTGATTTTTAATGAATTTTTATTTATTCTAAATAATGCTTAAAATTCAATAACTCAAGATTGGGACATACTACCACAACGGTTCTGCCATTGTTTGAAAGAGACTGTCTTAACCTATCATGTGTGCGAATTTCGGCAACGTACACGTTATCGTTGATTTTTTATGAATTTTTATTTATATTAAATAATGCTTAAAATTCAATAACTCAAGATTGGCACATACTACCACAAAGGTTCTGCCTTTGTTTGAAAGATACTGTCTTAACCTATCATGTGTGCGAATTTCGGCAACGTACCCATTATCGTTGATTTTTTATGAATTTTTATTTATATTAAATAATGCTTAAAATTCAATAACTCAAGATTGGGACATACTACCACAACGGTTCTGCCTTTGTTTGAAAGAGACTGTCTTAACCTATCATGTGTGAGAATTTCGGCAACGTACACGTTATCGTTGATTTTTTATGAATTTTTATTTATATTAAATAATGCTTAAAATTCAATAACTCAAGATTGGCACATACTACCACAAAGGTTCTGCCATTGTTTGAAAGAGACTGTCTTAACCTATTATGTGTGCGACTTTCGGCAACGTACACGTTATCGTTGATTTTTTATGAATTTTTATTTATATTAAATAATGCTTAAAATTCAATAACTCAAGATTGGCACATACTACCACAAAGGTTCTGCCATTGTTTGAAAGAGACTGTCTTAACCTATCATGTGTGCGAATTTCGGCAACGTACACGTTATCGTTGATTTTTTATGAATTTTTATTTATATTAAATAATGCTTAAAATTCAATAACTCAAGATTGGCACATACTACCACAAAGGTTCTGCCATTGTTTGAAAGAGACTGTCTTAACCTATTATGTGTGCGACTTTCGGCAACGTACACGTTATCGTTGATTTTTTATGAATTTTTATTTATATTAAATAATGCTTAAAATTCAATAACTCAAGATTGGGACATACTACCACAACGGTTCTGCCTTTGTTTGAAAGAGACTGTCTTAACCTATCATGTGTGAGAATTTCGGCAACGTACACGTTATCGTTGATTTTTTATGAATTTTTATTTATATTAAATAATGCTTAAAATTCAATAACTCAAGATTGGCACATACTACCACAAAGGTTCTGCCATTGTTTGAAAGAGACTGTCTTAACCTATTATGTGTGCGACTTTCGGCAACGTACACGTTATCGTTGATTTTTTATGAATTTTTATTTATATTAAATAATGCTTAAAATTCAATAACTCAAGATTGGCACATACTACCACAAAGGTTCTGCCATTGTTTGAAAGAGACTGTCTTAACCTATCATGTGTGCGAATTTCGGCAACGTACACGTTATCGTTGATTTTTTATGAATTTTTATTTATATTAAATAATGCTTAAAATTCAATAACTCAAGATTGGCACATACTACCACAAAGGTTCTGCCATTGTTTGAAAGAGACTGTCTTAACCTATTATGTGTGCGACTTTCGGCAACGTACACGTTATCGTTGATTTTTTATGAATTTTTATTTATATTAAATAATGCTTAAAATTCAATAACTCAAGATTGGCACATACTACCACAAAGGTTCTGCCATTGTTTGAAAGAGACTGTCTTATTCTATCATGTGTGCGACATTCGGCAACGTACACGTTATCGTTGATTTTTTATGAATTTTTATTTATATTAAATAATGCTTAAAATTCAATAACTCAAGATTGGCACATACTACCACAAAGGTTCTGCCATTGTTTGAAAGAGACTGTCTTAACCTATTATGTGTGCGACTTTCGGCAACGTACACGTTATCGTTGATTTTTTATGAATTTTTATTTATATTAAATAATGCTTAAAATTCAATAACTCAAGATTGGGACATACTACCACAACGGTTCTGCCTTTGTTTGAAAGAGACTGTCTTAACCTATCATGTGTGAGAATTTCGGCAACGTACACGTTATCGTTGATTTTTTATGAATTTTTATTTATATTAAATAATGCTTAAAATTCAATAACTCAAGATTGGCACATACTACCACAAAGGTTCTGCCATTGTTTGAAAGAGACTGTCTTAACCTATTATGTGTGCGACTTTCGGCAACGTACACGTTATCGTTGATTTTTTATGAATTTTTATTTATATTAAATAATGCTTAAAATTCAATAACTCAAGATTGGCACATACTACCACAAAGGTTCTGCCATTGTTTGAAAGAGACTGTCTTAACCTATCATGTGTGCGAATTTCGGCAACGTACACGTTATCGTTGATTTTTTATGAATTTTTATTTATATTAAATAATGCTTAAAATTCAATAACTCAAGATTGGCACATACTACCACAAAGGTTCTGCCATTGTTTGAAAGAGACTGTCTTAACCTATTATGTGTGCGACTTTCGGCAACGTACACGTTATCGTTGATTTTTTATGAATTTTTATTTATATTAAATAATGCTTAAAATTCAATAACTCAAGATTGGCACATACTACCACAAAGGTTCTGCCATTGTTTGAAAGAGACTGTCTTAACCTATCATGTGTGCGAATTTCGGCAACGTACACGTTATCGTTGATTTTTTATGAATTTTTATTTATATTAAATAATGCTTAAAATTCAATAACTCAA
Source organism: Astyanax mexicanus (assembly GCF_023375975.1). Lineage (NCBI taxonomy): Eukaryota > Metazoa > Chordata > Actinopteri > Characiformes > Acestrorhamphidae > Astyanax > Astyanax mexicanus. The sequence continues at coordinate 444,906 of NW_026040059.1, forward strand.
GATTGGCACATACTACCACAAAGGTTCTGCCATTGTTTGAAAGAGACTGTCTTATTCTATCATGTGTGCGACATTCGGCAACGTACACATTATCGTTGATTTTTTATGAATTTTTATTTATTCTAAATAATGCTTAAAATTCAATAACTCAAGATTGGGACATACTACCACAACGGTTCTGCCTTTGTTTGAAAGAGACTGTCTTAACCTATCATGTGTGAGAATTTCGGCAACGTACACGTTATCGTTGATTTTTTATGAATTTTTATTTATATTAAATAATGCTTAAAATTCAATAACTCAAGATTGGCACATACTACCACAAAGGTTCTGCCATTGTTTGAAAGAGACTGTCTTAACCTATTATGTGTGCGACTTTCGGCAACGTACACGTTATCGTTGATTTTTTATGAATTTTTATTTATATTAAATAATGCTTAAAATTCAATAACTCAAGATTGGCACATACTACCACAAAGGTTCTGCCATTGTTTGAAAGAGACTGTCTTAACCTATTATGTGTGCGACTTTCGGCAACGTACACGTTATCGTTGATTTTTTATGAATTTTTATTTATATTAAATAATGCTTAAAATTCAATAACTCAAGATTGGCACATACTACCACAAAGGTTCTGCCATTGTTTGAAAGAGACTGTCTTATTCTATCATGTGTGCGACATTCGGCAACGTACACGCTATCGTTGATTTTTTATGAATTTTTATTTATATTAAATAATGCTTAAAATTCAATAACTCAAGATTGGCACATACTACCACAAAGGTTCTGCCATTGTTTGAAAGAGACTGTCTTAACCTATCATGTGTGCGACATTCGGCAACGTACACGTTATCGTTGATTTTTTATGAATTTTTATTTATATTAAATAATGCTTAAAATTCAATAACTCAAGATTGGCACATACTACCACAAAGGTTCTGCCATTGTTTGAAAGAGACTGTCTTATTCTATCATGTGTGCGAATTTCGGCAACGTACACGTTATCGTTGATTTTTTATGAATTTTTATTTATATTAAATAATGCTTAAAATTCAATAACTCAAGATTGGCACATACTACCACAAAGGTTCTGCCATTGTTTGAAAGAGACTGTCTTATTCTATCATGTGTGCGAATTTCGGCAACGTACACGTTATCGTTGATTTTTTATGAATTTTTATTTATATTAAATAATGCTTAAAATTCAATAACTCAAGATTGGCACATACTACCACAAAGGTTCTGCCATTGTTTGAAAGAGACTGTCTTATTCTATCATGTGTGCGACATTCGGCAACGTACACATTATCGTTGATTTTTTATGAATTTTTATTTATTCTAAATAATGCTTAAAATTCAATAACTCAAGATTGGGACATACTACCACAACGGTTCTGCCTTTGTTTGAAAGAGACTGTCTTAACCTATCATGTGTGAGAATTTCGGCAACGTACACGTTATCGTTGATTTTTTATGAATTTTTATTTATATTAAATAATGCTTAAAATTCAATAACTCAAGATTGGCACATACTACCACAAAGGTTCTGCCATTGTTTGAAAGAGACTGTCTTAACCTATTATGTGTGCGACTTTCGGCAACGTACACGTTATCGTTGATTTTTTATGAATTTTTATTTATATTAAATAATGCTTAAAATTCAATAACTCAAGATTGGCACATACTACCACAAAGGTTCTGCCATTGTTTGAAAGAGACTGTCTTAACCTATCATGTGTGCCAATTTCGGCAACGTACACGTTATCGTTGATTTTTTATGAATTTTTATTTATATTAAATAATGCTTAAAATTCAATAACTCAAGATTGGCACATACTACCACAAAGGTTCTGCCATTGTTTGAAAGAGACTGTCTTAACCTATTATGTGTGCGACTTTCGGCAACGTACACGTTATCGTTGATTTTTTATGAATTTTTATTTATATTAAATAATGCTTAAAATTCAATAACTCAAGATTGGGACATACTACCACAACGGTTCTGCCTTTGTTTGAAAGAGACTGTCTTAACCTATCATGTGTGAGAATTTCGGCAACGTACACGTTATCGTTGATTTTTTATGAATTTTTATTTATATTAAATAATGCTTAAAATTCAATAACTCAAGATTGGCACATACTACCACAAAGGTTCTGCCATTGTTTGAAAGAGACTGTCTTATTCTATCATGTGTGCGACATTCGGCAACGTACACGCTATCGTTGATTTTTTATGAATTTTTATTTATATTAAATAATGCTTAAAATTCAATAACTCAAGATTGGCACATACTACCACAAAGGTTCTGCCATTGTTTGAAAGAGACTGTCTTAACCTATCATGTGTGCGACATTCGGCAACGTACACGTTATCGTTGATTTTTTATGAATTTTTATTTATATTAAATAATGCTTAAAATTCAATAACTCAAGATTGGCACATACTACCACAAAGGTTCTGCCATTGTTTGAAAGAGACTGTCTTATTCTATCATGTGTGCGAATTTCGGCAACGTACACGTTATCGTTGATTTTTTATGAATTTTTATTTATATTAAATAATGCTTAAAATTCAATAACTCAAGATTGGCACATACTACCACAAAGGTTCTGCCATTGTTTGAAAGAGACTGTCTTAACCTATCATGTGTGCGACATTCGGCAACGTACACGTTATCGTTGATTTTTTATGAATTTTTATTTATATTAAATAATGCTTAAAATTCAATAACTCAAGATTGGCACATACTACCACAAAGGTTCTGCCATTGTTTGAAAGAGACTGTCTTAACCTATCATGTGTGCGAATTTCGGCAACGTACACGTTATCGTTGATTTTTTATGAATTTTTATTTATATTAAATAATGCTTAAAATTCAATAACTCAAGATTGGCACATACTACCACAAAGGTTCTGCCATTGTTTGAAAGAGACTGTCTTATTCTATCATGTGTGCGAATTTCGGCAACGTACACGTTATCGTTGATTTTTTATGAATTTTTATTTATATTAAATAATGCTTAAAATTCAATAACTCAAGATTGGCACATACTACCACAAAGGTTCTGCCATTGTTTGAAAGAGACTGTCTTATTCTATCATGTGTGCGACATTCGGCAACGTACACATTATCGTTGATTTTTTATGAATTTTTATTTATTCTAAATAATGCTTAAAATTCAATAACTCAAGATTGGGACATACTACCACAACGGTTCTGCCTTTGTTTGAAAGAGACTGTCTTAACCTATCATGTGTGAGAATTTCGGCAACGTACACGTTATCGTTGATTTTTTATGAATTTTTATTTATATTAAATAATGCTTAAAATTCAATAACTCAAGATTGGCACATACTACCACAAAGGTTCTGCCATTGTTTGAAAGAGACTGTCTTAACCTATTATGTGTGCGACTTTCGGCAACGTACACGTTATCGTTGATTTTTTATGAATTTTTATTTATATTAAATAATGCTTAAAATTCAATAACTCAAGATTGGCACATACTACCACAAAGGTTCTGCCATTGTTTGAAAGAGACTGTCTTAACCTATCATGTGTGCGAATTTCGGCAACGTACACGTTATCGTTGATTTTTTATGAATTTTTATTTATATTAAATAATGCTTAAAATTCAATAACTCAAGATTGGCACATACTACCACAAAGGTTCTGCCATTGTTTGAAAGAGACTGTCTTAACCTATTATGTGTGCGACTTTCGGCAACGTACACGTTATCGTTGATTTTTTATGAATTTTTATTTATATTAAATAATGCTTAAAATTCAATAACTCAAGATTGGGACATACTACCACAACGGTTCTGCCTTTGTTTGAAAGAGACTGTCTTAACCTATCATGTGTGAGAATTTCGGCAACGTACACGTTATCGTTGATTTTTTATGAATTTTTATTTATATTAAATAATGCTTAAAATTCAATAACTCAAGATTGGCACATACTACCACAAAGGTTCTGCCATTGTTTGAAAGAGACTGTCTTAACCTATTATGTGTGCGACTTTCGGCAACGTACACGTTATCGTTGATTTTTTATGAATTTTTATTTATATTAAATAATGCTTAAAATTCAATAACTCAAGATTGGCACATACTACCACAAAGGTTCTGCCATTGTTTGAAAGAGACTGTCTTAACCTATCATGTGTGCGAATTTCGGCAACGTACACGTTATCGTTGATTTTTTATGAATTTTTATTTATATTAAATAATGCTTAAAATTCAATAACTCAAGATTGGCACATACTACCACAAAGGTTCTGCCATTGTTTGAAAGAGACTGTCTTAACCTATTATGTGTGCGACTTTCGGCAACGTACACGTTATCGTTGATTTTTTATGAATTTTTATTTATATTAAATAATGCTTAAAATTCAATAACTCAAGATTGGCACATACTACCACAAAGGTTCTGCCATTGTTTGAAAGAGACTGTCTTAACCTATCATGTGTGCGAATTTCGGCAACGTACACGTTATCGTTGATTTTTTATGAATTTTTATTTATATTAAATAATGCTTAAAATTCAATAACTCAAGATTGGCACATACTACCACAAAGGTTCTGCCATTGTTTGAAAGAGACTGTCTTAACCTATCATGTGTGCGACATTCGGCAACGTACACATTATCGTTGATTTTTTATGAATTTTTATTTATATTAAATAATGCTTAAAATTCAATAACTCAAGATTGGCACATACTACCACAAAGGTTCTGCCATTGTTTGAAAGAGACTGTCTTAACCTATTATGTGTGCGACTTTCGGCAACGTACACGTTATCGTTGATTTTTTATGAATTTTTATTTATATTAAATAATGCTTAAAATTCAATAACTCAAGATTGGCACATACTACCACAAAGGTTCTGCCATTGTTTGAAAGAGACTGTCTTAACCTATTATGTGTGCGACTTTCGGCAACGTACACGTTATCGTTGATTTTTTATGAATTTTTATTTATATTAAATAATGCTTAAAATTCAATAACTCAAGATTGGCACATACTACCACAAAGGTTCTGCCATTGTTTGAAAGAGACTGTCTTATTCTATCATGTGTGCGACATTCGGCAACGTACACGCTATCGTTGATTTTTTATGAATTTTTATTTATATTAAATAATGCTTAAAATTCAATAACTCAAGATTGGCACATACTACCACAAAGGTTCTGCCATTGTTTGAAAGAGACTGTCTTAACCTATCATGTGTGCGACATTCGGCAACGTACACGTTATCGTTGATTTTTTATGAATTTTTATTTATATTAAATAATGCTTAAAATTCAATAACTCAAGATTGGCACGAACTACCACAAAGGTTCTGCCATTGTTTGAAAGAGACTGTCTTATTCTATCATGTGTGCGAATTTCGGCAACGTACACGTTATCGTTGATTTTTTATGAATTTTTATTTATATTAAATAATGCTTAAAATTCAATAACTCAAGATTGGCACATACTACCACAAAGGTTCTGCCATTGTTTGAAAGAGACTGTCTTAACCTATCATGTGTGCGACATTCGGCAACGTACACGTTATCGTTGATTTTTTATGAATTTTTATTTATATTAAATAATGCTTAAAATTCAATAACTCAAGATTGGCACATACTACCACAAAGGTTCTGCCATTGTTTGAAAGAGACTGTCTTAACCTATCATGTGTGCGAATTTCGGCAACGTACACGTTATCGTTGATTTTTTATGAATTTTTATTTATATTAAATAATGCTTAAAATTCAATAACTCAAGATTGGCACATACTACCACAAAGGTTCTGCCATTGTTTGAAAGAGACTGTCTTATTCTATCATGTGTGCGACATTCGGCAACGTACACATTATCGTTGATTTTTTATGAATTTTTATTTATTCTAAATAATGCTTAAAATTCAATAACTCAAGATTGGGACATACTACCACAACGGTTCTGCCTTTGTTTGAAAGAGACTGTCTTAACCTATCATGTGTGAGAATTTCGGCAACGTACACGTTATCGTTGATTTTTTATGAATTTTTATTTATATTAAATAATGCTTAAAATTCAATAACTCAAGATTGGCACATACTACCACAAAGGTTCTGCCATTGTTTGAAAGAGACTGTCTTAACCTATTATGTGTGCGACTTTCGGCAACGTACACGTTATCGTTGATTTTTTATGAATTTTTATTTATATTAAATAATGCTTAAAATTCAATAACTCAAGATTGGCACATACTACCACAAAGGTTCTGCCATTGTTTGAAAGAGACTGTCTTAACCTATTATGTGTGCGACTTTCGGCAACGTACACGTTATCGTTGATTTTTTATGAATTTTTATTTATATTAAATAATGCTTAAAATTCAATAACTCAAGATTGGCACATACTACCACAAAGGTTCTGCCATTGTTTGAAAGAGACTGTCTTATTCTATCATGTGTGCGACATTCGGCAACGTACACGCTATCGTTGATTTTTTATGAATTTTTATTTATATTAAATAATGCTTAAAATTCAATAACTCAAGATTGGCACATACTACCACAAAGGTTCTGCCATTGTTTGAAAGAGACTGTCTTAACCTATCATGTGTGCGAATTTCGGCAACGTACACGTTATCGTTGATTTTTTATGAATTTTTATTTATATTAAATAATGCTTAAAATTCAATAACTCAAGATTGGCACATACTACCACAAAGGTTCTGCCATTGTTTGAAAGAGACTGTCTTAACCTATCATGTGTGCGAATTTCGGCAACGTACACGTTATCGTTGATTTTTTATGAATTTTTATTTATATTAAATAATGCTTAAAATTCAATAACTCAAGATTGGCACATACTACCACAAAGGTTCTGCCATTGTTTGAAAGATACTGTCTTAACCTATCATGTGTGCGAATTTCGGCAACGTACACATTATCGTTGATTTTTTATGAATTTTTATTTATATTAAATAATGCTTAAAATTCAATAACTCAAGATTGGCACATACTACCACAAAGGTTCTGCCATCGTTTGAAAGAGACTGTCTTAACCTATCATGTGTGCGACTTTCGGCAACGTACACATTATCGTTGATTTTTTATGAATTTTTATTTATATTAAATAATGCTTAAAATTCAATAACTCAAGATTGGCACATACTACCACAACGGTTCTGCCATCGTTTGAAAGAGACTGTCTTAACCTATCATGTGTGCGACTTTCGGCAACGTACACGTTATCGTTGATTTTTTATGAATTTTTATTTATATTAAATAATGCTTAAAATTCAATAACTCAAGATTGCGACATACTACCACAAAGGTTCTGCCATTGTTTGAAAGATACTGTCTTAACCTATCATGTGTGCGAATTTCGGCAACGTACACATTATCGTTGATTTTTTATGAATTTTTATTTATATTAAATAATGCTTAAAATTCAATAACTCAAGATTGGCACATACTACCACAAAGGTTCTGCCATCGTTTGAAAGAGACTGTCTTAACCTATCATGTGTGCGACTTTCGGCAACGTACACATTATCGTTGATTTTTTATGAATTTTTATTTATATTAAATAATGCTTAAAATTCAATAACTCAAGATTGGCACATACTACCACAAAGGTTCTGCCATTGTTTGAAAGAGACTGTCTTAACCTATCATGTGTGCGAATTTCGGCAACGTACACGTTATCGTTGATTTTTTATGAATTTTTATTTATATTAAATAATGCTTAAAATTCAATAACTCAAGATTGGCACATACTACCACAAAGGTTCTGCCATTGTTTGAAAGAGACTGTCTTAACCTATTATGTGTGCGACTTTCGGCAACGTACACGTTATCGTTGATTTTTTATGAATTTTTATTTATATTAAATAATGCTTAAAATTCAATAACTCAAGATTGGCACATACTACCACAAAGGTTCTGCCATTGTTTGAAAGAGACTGTCTTAACCTATCATGTGTGCGAATTTCGGCAACGTACACGTTATCGTTGATTTTTTATGAATTTTTATTTATATTAAATAATGCTTAAAATTCAATAACTCAAGATTGGCACATACTACCACAAAGGTTCTGCCATTGTTTGAAAGAGACTGTCTTAACCTATTATGTGTGCGACTTTCGGCAACGTACACGTTATCGTTGATTTTTTATGAATTTTTATTTATATTAAATAATGCTTAAAATTCAATAACTCAAGATTGGGACATACTACCACAACGGTTCTGCCTTTGTTTGAAAGAGACTGTCTTAACCTATCATGTGTGAGAATTTCGGCAACGTACACGTTATCGTTGATTTTTTATGAATTTTTATTTATATTAAATAATGCTTAAAATTCAATAACTCAAGATTGGCACATACTACCACAAAGGTTCTGCCATTGTTTGAAAGAGACTGTCTTAACCTATTATGTGTGCGACTTTCGGCAACGTACACGTTATCGTTGATTTTTTATGAATTTTTATTTATATTAAATAATGCTTAAAATTCAATAACTCAAGATTGGCACATACTACCACAAAGGTTCTGCCATTGTTTGAAAGAGACTGTCTTAACCTATCATGTGTGCGAATTTCGGCAACGTACACGTTATCGTTGATTTTTTATGAATTTTTATTTATATTAAATAATGCTTAAAATTCAATAACTCAAGATTGGCACATACTACCACAAAGGTTCTGCCATTGTTTGAAAGAGACTGTCTTAACCTATTATGTGTGCGACTTTCGGCAACGTACACGTTATCGTTGATTTTTTATGAATTTTTATTTATATTAAATAATGCTTAAAATTCAATAACTCAAGATTGGCACATACTACCACAAAGGTTCTGCCATTGTTTGAAAGAGACTGTCTTAACCTATCATGTGTGCGAATTTCGGCAACGTACACGTTATCGTTGATTTTTTATGAATTTTTATTTATATTAAATAATGCTTAAAATTCAATAACTCAAGATTGGCACATACTACCACAAAGGTTCTGCCATTGTTTGAAAGAGACTGTCTTATTCTATCATGTGTGCGACATTCGGCAACGTACACATTATCGTTGATTTTTTATGAATTTTTATTTATTCTAAATAATGCTTAAAATTCAATAACTCAAGATTGGGACATACTACCACAACGGTTCTGCCTTTGTTTGAAAGAGACTGTCTTAACCTATCATGTGTGAGAATTTCGGCAACGTACACGTTATCGTTGATTTTTTATGAATTTTTATTTATATTAAATAATGCTTAAAATTCAATAACTCAAGATTGGCACATACTACCACAAAGGTTCTGCCATTGTTTGAAAGAGACTGTCTTAACCTATCATGTGTGCGAATTTCGGCAACGTACACGTTATCGTTGATTTTTTATGAATTTTTATTTATATTAAATAATGCTTAAAATTCAATAACTCAAGATTGGCACATACTACCACAAAGGTTCTGCCATTGTTTGAAAGAGACTGTCTTATTCTATCATGTGTGCGACATTCGGCAACGTACACATTATCGTTGATTTTTTATGAATTTTTATTTATTCTAAATAATGCTTAAAATTCAATAACTCAAGATTGGGACATACTACCACAACGGTTCTGCCATTGTTTGAAAGAGACTGTCTTAACCTATTATGTGTGCGACTTTCGGCAACGTACACGTTATCGTTGATTTTTTATGAATTTTTATTTATATTAAATAATGCTTAAAATTCAATAACTCAAGATTGGCACATACTACCACAAAGGTTCTGCCATTGTTTGAAAGAGACTGTCTTAACCTATTATGTGTGCGACTTTCGGCAACGTACACGTTATCGTTGATTTTTTATGAATTTTTATTTATATTAAATAATGCTTAAAATTCAATAACTCAAGATTGGCACATACTACCACAAAGGTTCTGCCATTGTTTGAAAGAGACTGTCTTATTCTATCATGTGTGCGACATTCGGCAACGTACACGCTATCGTTGATTTTTTATGAATTTTTATTTATATTAAATAATGCTTAAAATTCAATAACTCAAGATTGGCACATACTACCACAAAGGTTCTGCCATTGTTTGAAAGAGACTGTCTTAACCTATCATGTGTGCGACATTCGGCAACGTACACGTTATCGTTGATTTTTTATGAATTTTTATTTATATTAAATAATGCTTAAAATTCAATAACTCAAGATTGGCACATACTACCACAAAGGTTCTGCCATTGTTTGAAAGAGACTGTCTTATTCTATCATGTGTGCGAATTTCGGCAACGTACACGTTATCGTTGATTTTTTATGAATTTTTATTTATATTAAATAATGCTTAAAATTCAATAACTCAAGATTGGCACATACTACCACAAAGGTTCTGCCATTGTTTGAAAGAGACTGTCTTAACCTATCATGTGTGCGACATTCGGCAACGTACACGTTATCGTTGATTTTTTATGAATTTTTATTTATATTAAATAATGCTTAAAATTCAATAACTCAAGATTGGCACATACTACCACAAAGGTTCTGCCATTGTTTGAAAGAGACTGTCTTAACCTATCATGTGTGCGAATTTCGGCAACGTACACGTTATCGTTGATTTTTTATGAATTTTTATTTATATTAAATAATGCTTAAAATTCAATAACTCAAGATTGGCACATACTACCACAAAGGTTCTGCCATTGTTTGAAAGAGACTGTCTTATTCTATCATGTGTGCGACATTCGGCAACGTACACATTATCGTTGATTTTTTATGAATTTTTATTTATTCTAAATAATGCTTAAAATTCAATAACTCAAGATTGGGACATACTACCACAACGGTTCTGCCTTTGTTTGAAAGAGACTGTCTTAACCTATCATGTGTGAGAATTTCGGCAACGTACACGTTATCGTTGATTTTTTATGAATTTTTATTTATATTAAATAATGCTTAAAATTCAATAACTCAAGATTGGCACATACTACCACAAAGGTTCTGCCATTGTTTGAAAGAGACTGTCTTAACCTATTATGTGTGCGACTTTCGGCAACGTACACGTTATCGTTGATTTTTTATGAATTTTTATTTATATTAAATAATGCTTAAAATTCAATAACTCAAGATTGGCACATACTACCACAAAGGTTCTGCCATTGTTTGAAAGAGACTGTCTTAACCTATTATGTGTGCGACTTTCGGCAACGTACACGTTATCGTTGATTTTTTATGAATTTTTATTTATATTAAATAATGCTTAAAATTCAATAACTCAAGATTGGCACATACTACCACAAAGGTTCTGCCATTGTTTGAAAGAGACTGTCTTATTCTATCATGTGTGCGACATTCGGCAACGTACACGCTATCGTTGATTTTTTATGAATTTTTATTTATATTAAATAATGCTTAAAATTCAATAACTCAAGATTGGCACATACTACCACAAAGGTTCTGCCATTGTTTGAAAGAGACTGTCTTAACCTATCATGTGTGCGACATTCGGCAACGTACACGTTATCGTTGATTTTTTATGAATTTTTATTTATATTAAATAATGCTTAAAATTCAATAACTCAAGATTGGCACATACTACCACAAAGGTTCTGCCATTGTTTGAAAGAGACTGTCTTATTCTATCATGTGTGCGAATTTCGGCAACGTACACGTTATCGTTGATTTTTTATGAATTTTTATTTATATTAAATAATGCTTAAAATTCAATAACTCAAGATTGGCACATACTACCACAAAGGTTCTGCCATTGTTTGAAAGAGACTGTCTTAACCTATTATGTGTGCGACTTTCGGCAACGTACACGTTATCGTTGATTTTTTATGAATTTTTATTTATATTAAATAATGCTTAAAATTCAATAACTCAAGATTGGCACATACTACCACAAAGGTTCTGCCATTGTTTGAAAGACACTGTCTTAACCTATCATGTGTGCGAATTTCGGCAACGTACACGTTATCGTTGATTTTTTATGAATTTTTATTTATATTAAATAATGCTTAAAATTCAATAACTCAAGATTGGCACATACTACCACAAAGGTTCTGCCATTGTTTGAAAGAGACTGTCTTAACCTATCATGTGTGCGAATTTCGGCAACGTACACGTTATCGTTGATTTTTTATGAATTTTTATTTATATTAAATAATGCTTAAAATTCAATAACTCAAGATTGGCACATACTACCACAAAGGTTCTGCCATTGTTTGAAAGAGACTGTCTTAACCTATCATGTGTGCGAATTTCGGCAACGTACACGTTATCGTTGATTTTTTATGAATTTTTATTTATATTAAATAATGCTTAAAATTCAATAACTCAAGATTGGCACATACTACCACAAAGGTTCTGCCATTGTTTGAAAGATACTGTCTTAACCTATCATGTGTGCGAATTTCGGCAACGTACACATTATCGTTGATTTTTTATGAATTTTTATTTATATTAAATAATGCTTAAAATTCAATAACTCAAGATTGGCACATACTACCACAAAGGTTCTGCCATCGTTTGAAAGAGACTGTCTTAACCTATCATGTGTGCGACTTTCGGCAACGTACACATTATCGTTGATTTTTTATGAATTTTTATTTATATTAAATAATGCTTAAAATTCAATAACTCAAGATTGGCACATACTACCACAACGGTTCTGCCATCGTTTGAAAGAGACTGTCTTAACCTATCATGTGTGCGACTTTCGGCAACGTACACGTTATCGTTGATTTTTTATGAATTTTTATTTATATTAAATAATGCTTAAAATTCAATAACTCAAGATTGCGACATACTACCACAAAGGTTCTGCCATTGTTTGAAAGATACTGTCTTAACCTATCATGTGTGCGAATTTCGGCAACGTACACATTATCGTTGATTTTTTATGAATTTTTATTTATATTAAATAATGCTTAAAATTCAATAACTCAAGATTGGCACATACTACCACAAAGGTTCTGCCATCGTTTGAAAGAGACTGTCTTAACCTATCATGTGTGCGACTTTCGGCAACGTACACATTATCGTTGATTTTTTATGAATTTTTATTTATATTAAATAATGCTTAAAATTCAATAACTCAAGATTGGCACATACTACCACAAAGGTTCTGCCATTGTTTGAAAGAGACTGTCTTAACCTATCATGTGTGCGAATTTCGGCAACGTACACGTTATCGTTGATTTTTTATGAATTTTTATTTATATTAAATAATGCTTAAAATTCAATAACTCAAGATTGGGACATACTACCACAACGGTTCTGCCTTTGTTTGAAAGAAACTGTCTTAACCTATCATGTGTGCGAATTTCGGCAACGTACACGTTATCGTTGATTTTTTATGAATTTTTATTTATATTAAATAATGCTTAAAATTCAATAACTCAAGATTGGCACATACTACCACAAAGGTTCTGCCTTTGTTTGAAAGATACTGTCTTAACCTATCATGTGTGCGAATTTCGGCAACGTACACATTATCGTTGATTTTTTATGAATTTTTATTTATATTAAATAATGCTTAAAATTCAATAACTCAAGATTGGCACATACTACCACAAAGGTTCTGCCATCCTGTGAAAGAGACTGTCTTATTCTATCATGTGTGCGACTTCCGGCAACGTACACGTTATCGTTGATTTTTTATGAATTTTTATTTATATTAAATAATGCTTAAAATTCAATAACTCAAGATTGCGAAATACTACCACAACGGTTCTGCCATCGTTTGAAAGAGACTGTCTTAACCTATCATGTGTGCGACTTTCGGCAACGTACACGTTATCGTTGATTTTTTATGAATTTTTATTTATATTAAATAATGCTTAAAATTCAATAACTCAAGATTGGGACATACTACCACAACGGTTCTGCCTTTGTTTGAAAGAGACTGTCTTAACCTATCATGTGTGAGAATTTCGGCAACGTACACGTTATCGTTGATTTTTTATGAATTTTTATTTATATTAAATAATGCTTAAAATTCAATAACTCAAGATTGGCACATACTACCACAAAGGTTCTGCCATTGTTTGAAAGAGACTGTCTTAACCTATTATGTGTGCGACTTTCGGCAACGTACACGTTATCGTTGATTTTTTATGAATTTTTATTTATATTAAATAATGCTTAAAATTCAATAACTCAAGATTGGCACATACTACCACAAAGGTTCTGCCATTGTTTGAAAGAGACTGTCTTAACCTATCATGTGTGCGAATTTCGGCAACGTACACGTTATCGTTGATTTTTTATGAATTTTTATTTATATTAAATAATGCTTAAAATTCAATAACTCAAGATTGGCACATACTACCACAAAGGTTCTGCCATTGTTTGAAAGAGACTGTCTTAACCTATTATGTGTGCGACTTTCGGCAACGTACACGTTATCGTTGATTTTTTATGAATTTTTATTTATATTAAATAATGCTTAAAATTCAATAACTCAAGATTGGCACATACTACCACAAAGGTTCTGCCATTGTTTGAAAGAGACTGTCTTAACCTATCATGTGTGCGAATTTCGGCAACGTACACGTTATCGTTGATTTTTTATGAATTTTTATTTATATTAAATAATGCTTAAAATTCAATAACTCAAGATTGGCACATACTACCACAAAGGTTCTGCCATTGTTTGAAAGAGACTGTCTTATTCTATCATGTGTGCGACATTCGGCAACGTACACATTATCGTTGATTTTTTATGAATTTTTATTTATTCTAAATAATGCTTAAAATTCAATAACTCAAGATTGGGACATACTACCACAACGGTTCTGCCTTTGTTTGAAAGAGACTGTCTTAACCTATCATGTGTGAGAATTTCGGCAACGTACACGTTATCGTTGATTTTTTATGAATTTTTATTTATATTAAATAATGCTTAAAATTCAATAACTCAAGATTGGCACATACTACCACAAAGGTTCTGCCATTGTTTGAAAGAGACTGTCTTAACCTATTATGTGTGCGACTTTCGGCAACGTACACGTTATCGTTGATTTTTTATGAATTTTTATTTATATTAAATAATGCTTAAAATTCAATAACTCAAGATTGGCACATACTACCACAAAGGTTCTGCCATTGTTTGAAAGAGACTGTCTTAACCTATTATGTGTGCGACTTTCGGCAACGTACACGTTATCGTTGATTTTTTATGAATTTTTATTTATATTAAATAATGCTTAAAATTCAATAACTCAAGATTGGCACATACTACCACAAAGGTTCTGCCATTGTTTGAAAGAGACTGTCTTATTCTATCATGTGTGCGACATTCGGCAACGTACACGCTATCGTTGATTTTTTATGAATTTTTATTTATATTAAATAATGCTTAAAATTCAATAACTCAAGATTGGCACATACTACCACAAAGGTTCTGCCATTGTTTGAAAGAGACTGTCTTAACCTATCATGTGTGCGACATTCGGCAACGTACACGTTATCGTTGATTTTTTATGAATTTTTATTTATATTAAATAATGCTTAAAATTCAATAACTCAAGATTGGCACATACTACCACAAAGGTTCTGCCATTGTTTGAAAGAGACTGTCTTATTCTATCATGTGTGCGAATTTCGGCAACGTACACGTTATCGTTGATTTTTTATGAATTTTTATTTATATTAAATAATGCTTAAAATTCAATAACTCAAGATTGGCACATACTACCACAAAGGTTCTGCCATTGTTTGAAAGAGACTGTCTTAACCTATCATGTGTGCGACATTCGGCAACGTACACGTTATCGTTGATTTTTTATGAATTTTTATTTATATTAAATAATGCTTAAAATTCAATAACTCAAGATTGGCACATACTACCACAAAGGTTCTGCCATTGTTTGAAAGAGACTGTCTTAACCTATCATGTGTGCGAATTTCGGCAACGTACACGTTATCGTTGATTTTTTATGAATTTTTATTTATATTAAATAATGCTTAAAATTCAATAACTCAAGATTGGCACATACTACCACAAAGGTTCTGCCATTGTTTGAAAGAGACTGTCTTATTCTATCATGTGTGCGACATTCGGCAACGTACACATTATCGTTGATTTTTTATGAATTTTTATTTATTCTAAATAATGCTTAAAATTCAATAACTCAAGATTGGGACATACTACCACAACGGTTCTGCCTTTGTTTGAAAGAGACTGTCTTAACCTATCATGTGTGAGAATTTCGGCAACGTACACGTTATCGTTGATTTTTTATGAATTTTTATTTATATTAAATAATGCTTAAAATTCAATAACTCAAGATTGGCACATACTACCACAAAGGTTCTGCCATTGTTTGAAAGAGACTGTCTTAACCTATTATGTGTGCGACTTTCGGCAACGTACACGTTATCGTTGATTTTTTATGAATTTTTATTTATATTAAATAATGCTTAAAATTCAATAACTCAAGATTGGCACATACTACCACAAAGGTTCTGCCATTGTTTGAAAGAGACTGTCTTAACCTATTATGTGTGCGACTTTCGGCAACGTACACGTTATCGTTGATTTTTTATGAATTTTTATTTATATTAAATAATGCTTAAAATTCAATAACTCAAGATTGGCACATACTACCACAAAGGTTCTGCCATTGTTTGAAAGAGACTGTCTTATTCTATCATGTGTGCGACATTCGGCAACGTACACGCTATCGTTGATTTTTTATGAATTTTTATTTATATTAAATAATGCTTAAAATTCAATAACTCAAGATTGGCACATACTACCACAAAGGTTCTGCCATTGTTTGAAAGAGACTGTCTTAACCTATCATGTGTGCGACATTCGGCAACGTACACGTTATCGTTGATTTTTTATGAATTTTTATTTATATTAAATAATGCTTAAAATTCAATAACTCAAGATTGGCACATACTACCACAAAGGTTCTGCCATTGTTTGAAAGAGACTGTCTTAACCTATCATGTGTGCGAATTTCGGCAACGTACACGTTATCGTTGATTTTTTATGAATTTTTATTTATATTAAATAATGCTTAAAATTCAATAACTCAAGATTGGCACATACTACCACAAAGGTTCTGCCATTGTTTGAAAGATACTGTCTTAACCTATCATGTGTGCGAATTTCGGCAACGTACACATTATCGTTGATTTTTTATGAATTTTTATTTATATTAAATAATGCTTAAAATTCAATAACTCAAGATTGGCACATACTACCACAAAGGTTCTGCCATCGTTTGAAAGAGACTGTCTTAACCTATCATGTGTGCGACTTTCGGCAACGTACACATTATCGTTGATTTTTTATGAATTTTTATTTATATTAAATAATGCTTAAAATTCAATAACTCAAGATTGGCACATACTACCACAACGGTTCTGCCATCGTTTGAAAGAGACTGTCTTAACCTATCATGTGTGCGACTTTCGGCAACGTACACGTTATCGTTGATTTTTTATGAATTTTTATTTATATTAAATAATGCTTAAAATTCAATAACTCAAGATTGCGACATACTACCACAAAGGTTCTGCCATTGTTTGAAAGATACTGTCTTATCCTATCATGTGTGCGAATTTCGGCAACGTACACATTATCGTTGATTTTTTATGAATTTTTATTTATATTAAATAATGCTTAAAATTCAATAACTCAAGATTGGCACATACTACCACAAAGGTTCTGCCATCGTTTGAAAGAGACTGTCTTAACCTATCATGTGTGCGACTTTCGGCAACGTACACATTATCGTTGATTTTTTATGAATTTTTATTTATATTAAATAATGCTTAAAATTCAATAACTCAAGATTGGCACATACTACCACAAAGGTTCTGCCATTGTTTGAAAGAGACTGTCTTAACCTATCATGTGTGCGAATTTCGGCAACGTACACGTTATCGTTGATTTTTTATGAATTTTTATTTATATTAAATAATGCTTAAAATTCAATAACTCAAGATTGGGACATACTACCACAACGGTTCTGCCTTTGTTTGAAAGAAACTGTCTTAACCTATCATGTGTGCGAATTTCGGCAACGTACACGTTATCGTTGATTTTTTATGAATTTTTATTTATATTAAATAATGCTTAAAATTCAATAACTCAAGATTGGCACATACTACCACAAAGGTTCTGCCTTTGTTTGAAAGATACTGTCTTAACCTATCATGTGTGCGAATTTCGGCAACGTACACATTATCGTTGATTTTTTATGAATTTTTATTTATATTAAATAATGCTTAAAATTCAATAACTCAAGATTGGCACATACTACCACAAAGGTTCTGCCATCCTGTGAAAGAGACTGTCTTATTCTATCATGTGTGCGACTTCCGGCAACGTACACGTTATCGTTGATTTTTTATGAATTTTTATTTATATTAAATAATGCTTAAAATTCAATAACTCAAGATTGCGAAATACTACCACAACGGTTCTGCCATCGTTTGAAAGAGACTGTCTTAACCTATCATGTGTGCGACTTTCGGCAACGTACACGTTATCGTTGATTTTTTATGAATTTTTATTTATATTAAATAATGCTTAAAATTCAATAACTCAAGATTGCGACATACTACCACAACGGTTCTGCCATCGTTTGAAAGAGACTGTCTAATTCTATCATGTGTGAGAATTTCGGCAACGTACACGTTATCGTTGATTTTTTATGAATTTTTATTTATATTAAATAATGCTTAAAATTCAATAACTCAAGATTGGCACAAACTACCACAACGGTTCTGCCATTGTTTGAAAGAGACTGTCTTAACCTATCATGTGTGAGAATTTCGGCAACGTACACGTTATCGTTGATTTTTTATGAATTTTTATTTATATTAAATAATGCTTAAAATTCAATAACTCAAGATTGGCACATACTACCACAAAGGTTCTGCCATTGTTTGAAAGAGACTGTCTTAACCTATTATGTGTGCGACTTTCGGCAACGTACACGTTATCGTTGATTTTTTATGAATTTTTATTTATATTAAATAATGCTTAAAATTCAATAACTCAAGATTGGCACATACTACCACAAAGGTTCTGCCATTGTTTGAAAGAGACTGTCTTAACCTATCATGTGTGCGACATTCGGCAAAGTACACATTATCGTTGATTTTTAATGAATTTTTATTTATTCTAAATAATGCTTAAAATTCAATAACTCAAGATTGGCACATACTACCACAACGGTTCTGCCATCCTGTGAAAGAGACTGTCTTATTCTATCATGTGTGCGACTTCCGGCAACGTACACGTTATCGTTGATTTTTTATGAATTTTTATTTATATTAAATAATGCTTAAAATTCAATAACTCAAGATTGCGAAATACTACCACAACGGTTCTGCCATCGTTTGAAAGAGACTGTCTTAACCTATCATGTGTGCGACTTTCGGCAACGTACACGTTATCGTTGATTTTTTATGAATTTTTATTTATATTAAATAATGCTTAAAATTCAATAACTCAAGATTGCGACATACTACCACAACGGTTCTGCCATCGTTTGAAAGAGACTGTCTTAACCTATCATGTGTGCGAATTTCGGCAACGTACACGTTATCGTTGATTTTTTATGAATTTTTATTTATATTAAATAATGCTTAAAATTCAATAACTCAAGATTGGCACATACTACCACAAAGGTTCTGCCTTTGTTTGAAAGATACTGTCTTAACCTATCATGTGTGCGAATTTCGGCAACGTACCCATTATCGTTGATTTTTTATGAATTTTTATTTATATTAAATAATGCTTAAAATTCAATAACTCAAGATTGGCACATACTACCACAAAGGTTCTGCCATCGTTTGAAAGAGACTGTCTTAACCTATCATGTGTGCGACATTCGGCAACGTACACGTTATCGTTGATTTTTTATGAATTTTTATTTATATTAAATAATGCTTAAAATTCAATAACTCAAGATTGGCACATACTACCACAAAGGTTCTGCCATTGTTTGAAAGAGACTGTCTTAACCTATCATGTGTGCGAATTTCGGCAACGTACACGTTATCGTTGATTTTTTATGAATTTTTATTTATATTAAATAATGCTTAAAATTCAATAACTCAAGATTGGCACATACTACCACAAAGGTTCTGCCATTGTTTGAAAGAGACTGTCTTAACCTATCATGTGTGCGAATTTCGGCAACGTACACGTTATCGTTGATTTTTTATGAATTTTTATTTATTCTAAATAATGCTTAAAATTCAATAACTCAAGATTGGGACATACTACCACAACGGTTCTGCCTTTGTTTGAAAGAGACTGTCTTAACCTATCATGTGTGAGAATTTCGGCAACGTACACGTTATCGTTGATTTTTTATGAATTTTTATTTATATTAAATAATGCTTAAAATTCAATAACTCAAGATTGGCACATACTACCACAAAGGTTCTGCCATTGTTTGAAAGAGACTGTCTTAACCTATTATGTGTGCGACTTTCGGCAACGTACACGTTATCGTTGATTTTTTATGAATTTTTATTTATATTAAATAATGCTTAAAATTCAATAACTCAAGATTGGCACATACTACCACAAAGGTTCTGCCATTGTTTGAAAGAGACTGTCTTATTCTATCATGTGTGCGACATTCGGCAACGTACACGCTATCGTTGATTTTTTATGAATTTTTATTTATATTAAATAATGCTTAAAATTCAATAACTCAAGATTGGCACATACTACCACAAAGGTTCTGCCATTGTTTGAAAGAGACTGTCTTAACCTATCATGTGTGCGAATTTCGGCAACGTACACGTTATCGTTGATTTTTTATGAATTTTTATTTATATTAAATAATGCTTAAAATTCAATAACTCAAGATTGGCACATACTACCACAAAGGTTCTGCCATTGTTTGAAAGAGACTGTCTTATTCTATCATGTGTGCGAATTTCGGCAACGTACACGTTATCGTTGATTTTTTATGAATTTTTATTTATATTAAATAATGCTTAAAATTCAATAACTCAAGATTGGCACATACTACCACAAAGGTTCTGCCATTGTTTGAAAGAGACTGTCTTAACCTATCATGTGTGCGACATTCGGCAACGTACACGTTATCGTTGATTTTTTATGAATTTTTATTTATATTAAATAATGCTTAAAATTCAATAACTCAAGATTGGCACATACTACCACAAAGATTCTGCCATTGTTTGAAAGAGACTGTCTTAACCTATCATGTGTGCGAATTTCGGCAACGTACACGTTATCGTTGATTTTTTATGAATTTTTATTTATATTAAATAATGCTTAAAATTCAATAACTCAAGATTGGCACATACTACCACAAAGGTTCTGCCATTGTTTGAAAGAGACTGTCTTATTCTATCATGTGTGCGAATTTCGGCAACGTACACGTTATCGTTGATTTTTTATGAATTTTTATTTATATTAAATAATGCTTAAAATTCAATAACTCAAGATTGGCACATACTACCACAAAGGTTCTGCCATTGTTTGAAAGAGACTGTCTTAACCTATCATGTGTGCGACATTCGGCAACGTACACGTTATCGTTGATTTTTTATGAATTTTTATTTATATTAAATAATGCTTAAAATTCAATAACTCAAGATTGGCACATACTACCACAAAGGTTCTGCCATTGTTTGAAAGAGACTGTCTTATTCTATCATGTGTGCGAATTTCGGCAACGTACACGTTATCGTTGATTTTTTATGAATTTTTATTTATATTAAATAATGCTTAAAATTCAATAACTCAAGATTGGCACATACTACCACAAAGGTTCTGCCTTTGTTTGAAAGATACTGTCTTAACCTATCATGTGTGCGAATTTCGGCAACGTACCCATTATCGTTGATTTTTTATGAATTTTTATTTATATTAAATAATGCTTAAAATTCAATAACTCAAGATTGGCACATACTACCACAAAGTTTCTGCCATCGTTTGAAAGAGACTGTCTTAACCTATCATGTGTGCGACATTCGGCAACGTACACGTTATCGTTGATTTTTTATGAATTTTTATTTATATTAAATAATGCTTAAAATTCAATAACTCAAGATTGGCACATACTACCACAAAGGTTCTGCCATTGTTTGAAAGAGACTGTCTTAACCTATCATGTGTGCGAATTTCGGCAACGTACACGTTATCGTTGATTTTTTATGAATTTTTATTTATTCTAAATAATGCTTAAAATTCAATAACTCAAGATTGGGACATACTACCACAACGGTTCTGCCTTTGTTTGAAAGAGACTGTCTTAACCTATCATGTGTGCGACATTCGGCAACGTACACGTTATCGTTGATTTTTTATGAATTTTTATTTATATTAAATAATGCTTAAAATTCAATAACTCAAGATTGGCACATACTACCACAAAGGTTCTGCCATTGTTTGAAAGAGACTGTCTTAACCTATCATGTGTGCGAATTTCGGCAACGTACACGTTATCGTTGATTTTTTATGAATTTTTATTTATATTAAATAATGCTTAAAATTCAATAACTCAAGATTGGCACATACTACCACAAAGGTTCTGCCATTGTTTGAAAGAGACTGTCTTATTCTATCATGTGTGCGAATTTCGGCAACGTACACGTTATCGTTGATTTTTTATGAATTTTTATTTATATTAAATAATGCTTAAAATTCAATAACTCAAGATTGGCACATACTACCACAAAGGTTCTGCCATTGTTTGAAAGAGACTGTCTTAACCTATCATGTGTGCGACATTCGGCAACGTACACGTTATCGTTGATTTTTTATGAATTTTTATTTATATTAAATAATGCTTAAAATTCAATAACTCAAGATTGGCACATACTACCACAAAGGTTCTGCCATTGTTTGAAAGAGACTGTCTTATTCTATCATGTGTGCGAATTTCGGCAACGTACACGTTATCGTTGATTTTTTATGAATTTTTATTTATATTAAATAATGCTTAAAATTCAATAACTCAAGATTGGCACATACTACCACAAAGGTTCTGCCTTTGTTTGAAAGATACTGTCTTAACCTATCATGTGTGCGAATTTCGGCAACGTACCCATTATCGTTGATTTTTTATGAATTTTTATTTATATTAAATAATGCTTAAAATTCAATAACTCAAGATTGCGAAATACTACCACAACGGTTCTGCCATCGTTTGAAAGAGACTGTCTTAACCTATCATGTGTGCGACTTTCGGCAACGTACACGTTATCGTTGATTTTTTATGAATTTTTATTTATATTAAATAATGCTTAAAATTCAATAACTCAAGATTGCGACATACTACCACAACGGTTCTGCCATCGTTTGAAAGAGACTGTCTAATTCTATCATGTGTGAGAATTTCGGCAACGTACACGTTATCGTTGATTTTTTATGAATTTTTATTTATATTAAATAATGCTTAAAATTCAATAACTCAAGATTGGCACAAACTACCACAACGGTTCTGCCATTGTTTGAAAGAGACTGTCTTAACCTATCATGTGTGAGAATTTCGGCAACGTACACGTTATCGTTGATTTTTTATGAATTTTTATTTATATTAAATAATGCTTAAAATTCAATAACTCAAGATTGGCACATACTACCACAAAGGTTCTGCCATTGTTTGAAAGAGACTGTCTTAACCTATTATGTGTGCGACTTTCGGCAACGTACACGTTATCGTTGATTTTTTATGAATTTTTATTTATATTAAATAATGCTTAAAATTCAATAACTCAAGATTGGCACATACTACCACAAAGGTTCTGCCATTGTTTGAAAGAGACTGTCTTAACCTATCATGTGTGCGACATTCGGCAAAGTACACATTATCGTTGATTTTTAATGAATTTTTATTTATTCTAAATAATGCTTAAAATTCAATAACTCAAGATTGGCACATACTACCACAACGGTTCTGCCATCCTGTGAAAGAGACTGTCTTATTCTATCATGTGTGCGACTTCCGGCAACGTACACGTTATCGTTGATTTTTTATGAATTTTTATTTATATTAAATAATGCTTAAAATTCAATAACTCAAGATTGCGAAATACTACCACAACGGTTCTGCCATCGTTTGAAAGAGACTGTCTTAACCTATCATGTGTGCGACTTTCGGCAACGTACACGTTATCGTTGATTTTTTATGAATTTTTATTTATATTAAATAATGCTTAAAATTCAATAACTCAAGATTGCGACATACTACCACAACGGTTCTGCCATCGTTTGAAAGAGACTGTCTTAACCTATCATGTGTGCGAATTTCGGCAACGTACACGTTATCGTTGATTTTTTATGAATTTTTATTTATATTAAATAATGCTTAAAATTCAATAACTCAAGATTGGCACATACTACCACAAAGGTTCTGCCTTTGTTTGAAAGATACTGTCTTAACCTATCATGTGTGCGAATTTCGGCAACGTACCCATTATCGTTGATTTTTTATGAATTTTTATTTATATTAAATAATGCTTAAAATTCAATAACTCAAGATTGGCACATACTACCACAAAGGTTCTGCCATCGTTTGAAAGAGACTGTCTTAACCTATCATGTGTGCGACATTCGGCAACGTACACGTTATCGTTGATTTTTTATGAATTTTTATTTATATTAAATAATGCTTAAAATTCAATAACTCAAGATTGGCACATACTACCACAAAGGTTCTGCCATTGTTTGAAAGAGACTGTCTTAACCTATCATGTGTGCGAATTTCGGCAACGTACACGTTATCGTTGATTTTTTATGAATTTTTATTTATATTAAATAATGCTTAAAATTCAATAACTCAAGATTGGCACATACTACCACAAAGGTTCTGCCATTGTTTGAAAGAGACTGTCTTAACCTATCATGTGTGCGAATTTCGGCAACGTACACGTTATCGTTGATTTTTTATGAATTTTTATTTATTCTAAATAATGCTTAAAATTCAATAACTCAAGATTGGGACATACTACCACAACGGTTCTGCCTTTGTTTGAAAGAGACTGTCTTAACCTATCATGTGTGAGAATTTCGGCAACGTACACGTTATCGTTGATTTTTTATGAATTTTTATTTATATTAAATAATGCTTAAAATTCAATAACTCAAGATTGGCACATACTACCACAAAGGTTCTGCCATTGTTTGAAAGAGACTGTCTTAACCTATTATGTGTGCGACTTTCGGCAACGTACACGTTATCGTTGATTTTTTATGAATTTTTATTTATATTAAATAATGCTTAAAATTCAATAACTCAAGATTGGCACATACTACCACAAAGGTTCTGCCATTGTTTGAAAGAGACTGTCTTATTCTATCATGTGTGCGACATTCGGCAACGTACACGCTATCGTTGATTTTTTATGAATTTTTATTTATATTAAATAATGCTTAAAATTCAATAACTCAAGATTGGCACATACTACCACAAAGGTTCTGCCATTGTTTGAAAGAGACTGTCTTAACCTATCATGTGTGCGAATTTCGGCAACGTACACGTTATCGTTGATTTTTTATGAATTTTTATTTATATTAAATAATGCTTAAAATTCAATAACTCAAGATTGGCACATACTACCACAAAGGTTCTGCCATTGTTTGAAAGAGACTGTCTTATTCTATCATGTGTGCGAATTTCGGCAACGTACACGTTATCGTTGATTTTTTATGAATTTTTATTTATATTAAATAATGCTTAAAATTCAATAACTCAAGATTGGCACATACTACCACAAAGGTTCTGCCATTTTTTGAAAGAGACTGTCTTAACCTATCATGTGTGCGACATTCGGCAACGTACACGTTATCGTTGATTTTTTATGAATTTTTATTTATATTAAATAATGCTTAAAATTCAATAACTCAAGATTGGCACATACTACCACAAAGATTCTGCCATTGTTTGAAAGAGACTGTCTTAACCTATCATGTGTGCGAATTTCGGCAACGTACACGTTATCGTTGATTTTTTATGAATTTTTATTTATATTAAATAATGCTTAAAATTCAATAACTCAAGATTGGCACATACTACCACAAAGGTTCTGCCATTGTTTGAAAGAGACTGTCTTATTCTATCATGTGTGCGAATTTCGGCAACGTACACGTTATCGTTGATTTTTTATGAATTTTTATTTATATTAAATAATGCTTAAAATTCAATAACTCAAGATTGGCACATACTACCACAAAGGTTCTGCCATTGTTTGAAAGAGACTGTCTTAACCTATCATGTGTGCGACATTCGGCAACGTACACGTTATCGTTGATTTTTTATGAATTTTTATTTATATTAAATAATGCTTAAAATTCAATAACTCAAGATTGGCACATACTACCACAAAGGTTCTGCCATTGTTTGAAAGAGACTGTCTTATTCTATCATGTGTGCGAATTTCGGCAACGTACACGTTATCGTTGATTTTTTATGAATTTTTATTTATATTAAATAATGCTTAAAATTCAATAACTCAAGATTGGCACATACTACCACAAAGGTTCTGCCTTTGTTTGAAAGATACTGTCTTAACCTATCATGTGTGCGAATTTCGGCAACGTACCCATTATCGTTGATTTTTTATGAATTTTTATTTATATTAAATAATGCTTAAAATTCAATAACTCAAGATTGGCACATACTACCACAAAGGTTCTGCCATCGTTTGAAAGAGACTGTCTTAACCTATCATGTGTGCGACATTCGGCAACGTACACGTTATCGTTGATTTTTTATGAATTTTTATTTATATTAAATAATGCTTAAAATTCAATAACTCAAGATTGGCACATACTACCACAAAGGTTCTGCCATTGTTTGAAAGAGACTGTCTTAACCTATCATGTGTGCGAATTTCGGCAACGTACACGTTATCGTTGATTTTTTATGAATTTTTATTTATTCTAAATAATGCTTAAAATTCAATAACTCAAGATTGGGACATACTACCACAACGGTTCTGCCTTTGTTTGAAAGAGACTGTCTTAACCTATCATGTGTGCGACATTCGGCAACGTACACGTTATCGTTGATTTTTTATGAATTTTTATTTATATTAAATAATGCTTAAAATTCAATAACTCAAGATTGGCACATACTACCACAAAGGTTCTGCCATTGTTTGAAAGAGACTGTCTTAACCTATCATGTGTGCGAATTTCGGCAACGTACACGTTATCGTTGATTTTTTATGAATTTTTATTTATATTAAATAATGCTTAAAATTCAATAACTCAAGATTGGCACATACTACCACAAAGGTTCTGCCATTGTTTGAAAGAGACTGTCTTATTCTATCATGTGTGCGAATTTCGGCAACGTACACGTTATCGTTGATTTTTTATGAATTTTTATTTATATTAAATAATGCTTAAAATTCAATAACTCAAGATTGGCACATACTACCACAAAGGTTCTGCCATTGTTTGAAAGAGACTGTCTTAACCTATCATGTGTGCGACATTCGGCAACGTACACGTTATCGTTGATTTTTTATGAATTTTTATTTATATTAAATAATGCTTAAAATTCAATAACTCAAGATTGGCACATACTACCACAAAGGTTCTGCCATTGTTTGAAAGAGACTGTCTTATTCTATCATGTGTGCGAATTTCGGCAACGTACACGTTATCGTTGATTTTTTATGAATTTTTATTTATATTAAATAATGCTTAAAATTCAATAACTCAAGATTGGCACATACTACCACAAAGGTTCTGCCTTTGTTTGAAAGATACTGTCTTAACCTATCATGTGTGCGAATTTCGGCAACGTACCCATTATCGTTGATTTTTTATGAATTTTTATTTATATTAAATAATGCTTAAAATTCAATAACTCAAGATTGGCACATACTACCACAAAGGTTCTGCCATCGTTTGAAAGAGACTGTCTTAACCTATCATGTGTGCGACATTCGGCAACGTACACGTTATCGTTGATTTTTTATGAATTTTTATTTATATTAAATAATGCTTAAAATTCAATAACTCAAGATTGGCACATACTACCACAAAGGTTCTGCCATTGTTTGAAAGAGACTGTCTTAACCTATCATGTGTGCGAATTTCGGCAACGTACACGTTATCGTTGATTTTTTATGAATTTTTATTTATATTAAATAATGCTTAAAATTCAATAACTCAAGATTGGCACATACTACCACAAAGGTTCTGCCATTGTTTGAAAGAGACTGTCTTAACCTATCATGTGTGCGAATTTCGGCAACGTACACGTTATCGTTGATTTTTTATGAATTTTTATTTATTCTAAATAATGCTTAAAATTCAATAACTCAAGATTGGCACATACTACCACAAAGGTTCTGCCATTGTTTGAAAGAGACTGTCTTAACCTATTATGTGTGCGACTTTCGGCAACGTACACGTTATCGTTGATCTTTTATGAATTTTTATTTATATTAAATAATGCTTAAAATTCAATAACTCAAGATTGGCACATACTACCACAAAGGTTCTGCCATTGTTTGAAAGAGACTGTCTTAACCTATCATGTGTGCGAATTTCGGCAACGTACACGTTATCGTTGATTTTTTATGAATTTTTATTTATATTAAATAATGCTTAAAATTCAATAACTCAAGATTGGCACATACTACCACAAAGGTTCTGCCATTGTTTGAAAGAGACTGTCTTATTCTATCATGTGTGCGACATTCGGCAACGTACACGCTATCGTTGATTTTTTATGAATTTTTATTTATATTAAATAATGCTTAAAATTCAATAACTCAAGATTGGCACATACTACCACAAAGGTTCTGCCATTGTTTGAAAGAGACTGTCTTAACCTATCATGTGTGCGAATTTCGGCAACGTACACGTTATCGTTGATTTTTTATGAATTTTTATTTATATTAAATAATGCTTAAAATTCAATAACTCAAGATTGGCACATACTACCACAAAGGTTCTGCCATTGTTTGAAAGAGACTGTCTTATTCTATCATGTGTGCGAATTTCGGCAACGTACACGTTATCGTTGATTTTTTATGAATTTTTATTTATATTAAATAATGCTTAAAATTCAATAACTCAAGATTGGCACATACTACCACAAAGGTTCTGCCATTGTTTGAAAGAGACTGTCTTAACCTATCATGTGTGCGACATTCGGCAACGTACACGTTATCGTTGATTTTTTATGAATTTTTATTTATATTAAATAATGCTTAAAATTCAATAACTCAAGATTGGCACATACTACCACAAAGGTTCTGCCATTGTTTGAAAGAGACTGTCTTAACCTATCATGTGTGCGAATTTCGGCAACGTACACGTTATCGTTGATTTTTTATGAATTTTTATTTATATTAAATAATGCTTAAAATTCAATAACTCAAGATTGCGACATACTACCACAACGGTTCTGCCATCGTTTGAAAGAGACTGTCTTATTCTATCATGTGTGCGACTTTCGGCAACGTACACGTTATCGTTGATTTTTTATGAATTTTTATTTATATTAAATAATGCTTAAAATTCAATAACTCAAGATTGGCACATACTACCACAACGCTTCTGCCATCCTTTGAAAGAGACTGTCTTAACCTATCATGTGTGCGACTTTCGGCAACGTACACGCTATCGTTGATTTTTTATGAATTTTTATTTATATTAAATAATGCTTAAAATTCAATAACTCAAGATTGCGACATACTACCACAATGGTTCTGCCATCGTTTGAAAGAGACTGTCTTATTCTATCATGTGTGCGACTTTCGGCAACGTACACGTTTTCGTTGATTTTTTATGAATTTTTATTTATATTAAATAATGCTTAAAATTCAATAACTCAAGATTGGCACATACTACCACAACGGTTCTGCCATCGTTTGAAAGAGACTGTCTTATTCTATCAAGTGTGCGACTTTCGGCAACGTAAACGTTATCGTTGATTTTTTATGAATTTTTATTTATATTAAATAATGCTTAAAATTCAATAACTCAAGATTGGCACATACTACCACAACGGTTCTGCCATCCTTTGAAAGAGACTGTCTTAACCTATCATGTGTGCGACTTTCGGCAACGTACACATTGCCGTTGATTTTTTATGAATTTTTATTTATATTAAATAATGCTTAAAATTCAATAACTCAAGATTGGCACATACTACCACAACGGTTCTGCCATCGTTTGAAAGAGACTGTCTTAACCTATCATGTGTGCGACTTTCGGCAACGTACACGTTTTCGTTGATTTTTTATGAATTTTTATTTATATTAAATAATGCTTAAAATTCAATAACTCAAGATTGGCACATACTACCACAAAGGTTCTGCCATCCTTTGAAAGAGACTGTCTTATTCTATCATGTGTGCGACGTTCGGCAACGTACACGCTATCGTTGATTTTTTATGAATTTTTATTTATATTAAATAATGCTTAAAATTCAATAACTCAAGATTGCGACATACTACCACAACGGTTCTGCCATCGTTTGAAAGAGACTGTCTTATTCTATCATGTGTGCGACTTTCGGCAACGTACACGTTATCGTTGATTTTTTATGAATTTTTATTTATATTAAATAATGCTTAAAATTCAATAACTCAAGATTGGCACATACTACCACAACGCTTCTGCCATCCTTTGAAAGAGACTGTCTTAACCTATCATGTGTGCGACTTTCGGCAACGTACACATTATTGTTGATTTTTTATGAATTTTTATTTATATTAAATAATGCTTAAAATTCAATAACTCAAGATTGGCACATACTACCACAACGGTTCTGCCATCGTTTGAAAGAGACTGTCTTAACCTATCATGTGTGCGACTTTCGGCAACGTACACGCTATCGTTGATTTTTTATGAATTTTTATTTATATTAAATAATGCTTAAAATTCAATAACTCAAGATTGGCACATACTACCACAAAGGTTCTGCCATTGTTTGAAAGAGACTGTCTTAACCTATCATGTGTGCGACATTCGGCAACGTACACGTTATCGTTGATTTTTTATGAATTTTTATTTATATTAAATAATGCTTAAAATTCAATAACTCAAGATTGGCACATACTACCACAAAGGTTCTGCCATTGTTTGAAAGAGACTGTCTTAACCTATCATGTGTGCGAATTTCGGCAACGTACACGTTATCGTTGATTTTTTATGAATTTTTATTTATATTAAATAATGCTTAAAATTCAATAACTCAAGATTGCGACATACTACCACAACGGTTCTGCCATCGTTTGAAAGAGACTGTCTTATTCTATCATGTGTGCGACTTTCGGCAACGTACACGTTATCGTTGATTTTTTATGAATTTTTATTTATATTAAATAATGCTTAAAATTCAATAACTCAAGATTGGCACATACTACCACAACGCTTCTGCCATCCTTTGAAAGAGACTGTCTTAACCTATCATGTGTGCGACTTTCGGCAACGTACACGCTATCGTTGATTTTTTATGAATTTTTATTTATATTAAATAATGCTTAAAATTCAATAACTCAAGATTGCGACATACTACCACAATGGTTCTGCCATCGTTTGAAAGAGACTGTCTTATTCTATCATGTGTGCGACTTTCGGCAACGTACACGTTTTCGTTGATTTTTTATGAATTTTTATTTATATTAAATAATGCTTAAAATTCAATAACTCAAGATTGGCACATACTACCACAACGGTTCTGCCATCGTTTGAAAGAGACTGTCTTATTCTATCAAGTGTGCGACTTTCGGCAACGTAAACGTTATCGTTGATTTTTTATGAATTTTTATTTATATTAAATAATGCTTAAAATTCAATAACTCAAGATTGGCACATACTACCACAACGGTTCTGCCATCCTTTGAAAGAGACTGTCTTAACCTATCATGTGTGCGACTTTCGGCAACGTACACATTGCCGTTGATTTTTTATGAATTTTTATTTATATTAAATAATGCTTAAAATTCAATAACTCAAGATTGGCACATACTACCACAACGGTTCTGCCATCGTTTGAAAGAGACTGTCTTAACCTATCATGTGTGCGACTTTCGGCAACGTACACGTTTTCGTTGATTTTTTATGAATTTTTATTTATATTAAATAATGCTTAAAATTCAATAACTCAAGATTGGCACATACTACCACAAAGGTTCTGCCATCCTTTGAAAGAGACTGTCTTATTCTATCATGTGTGCGACGTTCGGCAACGTACACGCTATCGTTGATTTTTTATGAATTTTTATTTATATTAAATAATGCTTAAAATTCAATAACTCAAGATTGCGACATACTACCACAACGGTTCTGCCATCGTTTGAAAGAGACTGTCTTATTCTATCATGTGTGCGACTTTCGGCAACGTACACGTTATCGTTGATTTTTTATGAATTTTTATTTATATTAAATAATGCTTAAAATTCAATAACTCAAGATTGGCACATACTACCACAACGCTTCTGCCATCCTTTGAAAGAGACTGTCTTAACCTATCATGTGTGCGACTTTCGGCAACGTACACATTATTGTTGATTTTTTATGAATTTTTATTTATATTAAATAATGCTTAAAATTCAATAACTCAAGATTGGCACATACTACCACAACGGTTCTGCCATCGTTTGAAAGAGACTGTCTTAACCTATCATGTGTGCGACTTTCGGCAACGTACACGCTATCGTTGATTTTTTATGAATTTTTATTTATATTAAATAATGCTTAAAATTCAATAACTCAAGATTGGCACATACTACCACAACGGTTCTGCCATTGTTTGAAAGAGACTGTCTTATTCTATCATGTGTGCGACTTTCGGCAACGTACACGTTATCGTTGATTTTTTATGAATTTTTATTTATATAAAATAATGCTTAAAATTCAATAACTCAAGATTGGCACATACTACCACAAAGGTTCTGCCATCCTTTGAAAGAGACTGTCTTATTCTATCATGTGTGCGACGTTCGGCAACGTACACGCTATCGTTGATTTTTTATGAATTTTTATTTATATTAAATAATGCTTAAAATTCAATAACTCAAGATTGCGACATACTACCACAACGGTTCTGCCATCGTTTGAAAGAAACTGTCTTATTCTATCATGTGTGCGACTTTCGGCAACGTACACGTTATCGTTGATTTTTTATGAATTTTTATTTATATTAAATAATGCTTAAAATTCAATAACTCAAGATTGGCACATACTACCACAACGCTTCTGCCATCCTTTGAAAGAGACTGTCTTAACCTATCATGTGTGCGACTTTCGGCAACGTACACGTTTTCGTTGATTTTTTATGAATTTTTATTTATATTAAATAATGCTTAAAATTCAATAACTCAAGATTGGCACATACTACCACAACGGTTCTGCCATCGTTTGAAAGAGACTGTCTTAACCTATCATGTGTGCGACTTTCGGCAACGTACACGTTTTCGTTGATTTTTTATGAATTTTTATTTATATTAAATAATGCTTAAAATTCAATAACTCAAGATTGGCACATACTACCACAAAGGTTCTGCCATCCTTTGAAAGAGACTGTCTTATTCTATCATGTGTGCGACGTTCGGCAACGTACACGCTATCGTTGATTTTTTATGAATTTTTATTTATATTAAATAATGCTTAAAATTCAATAACTCAAGATTGCGACATACTACCACAACGGTTCTGCCATCGTTTGAAAGAGACTGTCTTATTCTATCATGTGTGCGACTTTCGGCAACGTACACGTTATCGTTGATTTTTTATGAATTTTTATTTATATTAAATAATGCTTAAAATTCAATAACTCAAGATTGGCACATACTACCACAACGCTTCTGCCATCCTTTGAAAGAGACTGTCTTATTCTATCATGTGTGCGACTTTCGGCAACGTACACGTTATCGTTGATTTTTTATGAATTTTTATTTATATTAAATAATGCTTAAAATTCAATAACTCAAGATTGGCACATACTACCACAACGCTTCTGCCATCCTTTGAAAGAGACTGTCTTAACCTATCATGTGTGCGACTTTCGGCAACGTACACGCTATCGTTGATCTTTTATGAATTTTTATTTATATTAAATAATGCTTAAAATTCAATAACTCAAGATTGCGACATACTACCACAATGGTTCTGCCATCGTTTGAAAGAGACTGTCTTATTCTATCATGTGTGCGACTTTCGGCAACGTACACGTTATCGTTGATTTTTTATGAATTTTTATTTATATTAAATAATGCTTAAAATTCAATAACTCAAGATTGGCACATACTACCACAACGGTTCTGCCATCTTTTGAAAGAGACTGTCTTACCCTATCAGGTGTGCGACTTTCGGCAACGTACACGTTTTCGTAGATTTTTTATGAATTTTTATTTATATTAAATAATGCTTAAAATTCAATAACTCAAGATTGGCACATACTACCACAACGGTTCTGCCATCGTTTGAAAGAGACTGTCTTATTCTATCAAGTGTGCGACTTTCGGCAACGTACACGTTATCGTTGATTTTTTATGAATTTTTATTTATATTAAATAATGCTTAAAATTCAATAACTCAAGATTGGCACATACTACCACAACGGTTCTGCCATCGTTTGAAAGAGACTGTCTTATTCTATCATGTGTGCGACTTTCGGCAACGTACACGTTATCGTTGATTTTTTATGAATTTTTATTTATATTAAATAATGCTTAAAATTCAATAACTCAAGATTGGGACATACTACCACAACGGTTCTGCCTTTGTTTGAAAGAGACTGTCTTAACCTATCATTTGTGAGAATTTCGGCAACGTACACGTTATCGTTGATTTTTTATGAATTTTTATTTATATTAAATAATGCTTAAAATTCAATAACTCAAGATTGGCACATACTACCACAAAGGTTCTGCCATTGTTTGAAAGAGACTGTCTTAACCTATTATGTGTGCGACTTTCGGCAACGTACACGTTATCGTTGATTTTTTATGAATTTTTATTTATATTAAATAATGCTTAAAATTCAATAACTCAAGATTGGCACATACTACCACAAAGGTTCTGCCATCCTTTGAAAGAGACTGTCTTATTCTATCATGTGTGCGACGTTCGGCAACGTACACGCTATCGTTGATTTTTTATGAATTTTTATTTATATTAAATAATGCTTAAAATTCAATAACTCAAGATTGCGACATACTACCACAACGGTTCTGCCATCGTTTGAAAGAGACTGTCTTATTCTATCATGTGTGCGACTTTCGGCAACGTACACGTTATCGTTGATTTTTTATGAATTTTTATTTATATTAAATAATGCTTAAAATTCAATAACTCAAGATTGGCACATACTACCACAACGCTTCTGCCATCCTTTGAAAGAGACTGTCTTAACCTATCATGTGTGCGACTTTCGGCAACGTACACGTTATCGTTGATTTTTTATGAATTTTTATTTATATAAAATAATGCTTAAAATTCAATAACTCAAGATTGGCACATACTACCACAAAGGTTCTGCCATCCTTTGAAAGAGACTGTCTTATTCTATCATGTGTGCGACGTTCGGCAACGTACACGCTATCGTTGATTTTTTATGAATTTTTATTTATATTAAATAATGCTTAAAATTCAATAACTCAAGATTGCGACATACTACCACAACGGTTCTGCCATCGTTTGAAAGAGACTGTCTTATTCTATCATGTGTGCGACTTTCGGCAACGTACACGTTATCGTTGATTTTTTATGAATTTTTATTTATATTAAATAATGCTTAAAATTCAATAACTCAAGATTGGCACATACTACCACAACGCTTCTGCCATCCTTTGAAAGAGACTGTCTTAACCTATCATGTGTGTGACTTTCGGCAACGTACACGCTATCGTTGATTTTTTATGAATTTTTATTTATATTAAATAATGCTTAAAATTCAATAACTCAAGATTGCGACATACTACCACAATGGTTCTGCCATCGTTTGAAAGAGACTGTCTTATTCTATCATGTGTGCGACTTTCGGCAACGTACACGTTATCGTTGATTTTTTATGAATTTTTATTTATATTAAATAATGCTTAAAATTCAATAACTCAAGATTGGCACATACTACCACAACGGTTCTGCCATCGTTTGAAAGAGACTGTCTTATTCTATCAAGTGTGCGACTTTCGGCAACGTACACGTTATCGTTGATTTTTTATGAATTTTTATTTATATTAAATAATGCTTAAAATTCAATAACTCAAGATTGGCACATACTACCACAACGGTTCTGCCATCGTTTGAAAGAGACTGTCTTATTCTATCATGTGTGCGACTTTCGGCAACGTACACGTTATCGTTGATTTTTTATGAATTTTTATTTATATTAAATAATGCTTAAAATTCAATAACTCAAGATTGGGACATACTACCACAACGGTTCTGCCTTTGTTTGAAAGAGACTGTCTTAACCTATCATTTGTGAGAATTTCGGCAACGTACACGTTATCGTTGATTTTTTATGAATTTTTATTTATATTAAATAATGCTTAAAATTCAATAACTCAAGATTGGCACATACTACCACAAAGGTTCTGCCATTGTTTGAAAGAGACTGTCTTAACCTATTATGTGTGCGACTTTCGGCAACGTACACGTTATCGTTGATTTTTTATGAATTTTTATTTATATTAAATAATGCTTAAAATTCAATAACTCAAGATTGGCACATACTACCACAAAGGTTCTGCCATTGATTGAAAGAGACTGTCTTATTCTATCATGTGTGCGAATTTCGGCAACGTACACGTTATCGTTGATTTTTTATGAATTTTTATTTATATTAAATAATGCTTAAAATTCAATAACTCAAGATTGGCACATACTACCACAAAGGTTCTGCCATTGTTTGAAAGAGACTGTCTTAACCTATCATGTGTGCGAATTTCGGCAACGTACACGTTATCGTTGATTTTTTATGAATTTTTATTTATATTAAATAATGCTTAAAATTCAATAACTCAAGATTGGCACATACTACCACAAAGGTTCTGCCATTGTTTGAAAGAGACTGTCTTATTCTATCATGTGTGCGACATTCGGCAACGTACACATTATCGTTGATTTTTTATGAATTTTTATTTATTCTAAATAATGCTTAAAATTCAATAACTCAAGATTGGGACATACTACCACAACGGTTCTGCCATTGTTTGAAAGAGACTGTCTTATTCTATCATGTGTGCGACTTTCGGCAACGTACACGTTATCGTTGATTTTTTATGAATTTTTATTTATATAAAATAATGCTTAAAATTCAATAACTCAAGATTGGCACATACTACCACAAAGGTTCTGCCATCCTTTGAAAGAGACTGTCTTATTCTATCATGTGTGCGACGTTCGGCAACGTACACGCTTTTGTTGATTTTTTATGAATTTTTATTTATATTAAATAATGCTTAAAATTCAATAACTCAAGATTGCGACATACTACCACAACGGTTCTGCCATCGTTTGAAAGAGACTGTCTTATTCTATCATGTGTGCGACTTTCGGCAACGTACACGTTATCGTTGATTTTTTATGAATTTTTATTTATATTAAATAATGCTTAAAATTCAATAACTCAAGATTGGCACATACTACCACAACGCTTCTGCCATCCTTTGAAAGAGACTGTCTTAACCTATCATGTGTGCGACTTTCGGCAACGTACACGCTATCGTTGATTTTTTATGAATTTTTATTTATATTAAATAATGCTTAAAATTCAATAACTCAAGATTGCGACATACTACCACAATGGTTCTGCCATCGTTTGAAAGAGACTGTCTTATTCTATCATGTGTGCGACTTTCGGCAACGTACACGTTATCGTTGATTTTTTATGAATTTTTATTTATATTAAATAATGCTTAAAATTCAATAACTCAAGATTGGCACATACTACCACAACGGTTCTGCCATCGTTTGAAAGAGACTGTCTTATTCTATCATGTGTGCGACTTTCGGCAACGTACACGTTATCGTTGATTTTTTATGAATTTTTATTTATATTAAATAATGCTTAAAATTCAATAACTCAAGATTGGCACATACTACCACAAAGGTTCTGCCTTTGTTTGAAAGAGACTGTCTTAACCTATTATGTGTGCGACTTTCGGCAACGTACACGTTATCGTTGATTTTTTATGAATTTTTATTTATATTAAATAATGCTTAAAATTCAATAACTCAAGATTGGCACATACTACCACAAAGGTTCTGCCATTGATTGAAAGAGACTGTCTTATTCTATCATGTGTGCGAATTTCGGCAACGTACACGTTATCGTTGATTTTTTATGAATTTTTATTTATATTAAATAATGCTTAAAATTCAATAACTCAAGATTGGCACATACTACCACAAAGGTTCAGCCATTGTTTGAAAGAGACTGTCTTATTCTATCATGTGTGCGACATTCGGCAACGTACACATTATCGTTGATTTTTTATGAATTTTTATTTATTCTAAATAATGCTTAAAATTCAATAACTCAAGATTGGGACATACTACCACAACGGTTCTGCCATTGTTTGAAAGAGACTGTCTTATTCTATCATGTGTGCGACTTTCGGCAACGTACACGTTATCGTTGATTTTTTATGAATTTTTATTTATATAAAATAATGCTTAAAATTCAATAACTCAAGATTGGCACATACTACCACAAAGGTTCTGCCATCGTTTGAAAGAGACTGTCTTATTCTATCATGTGTGCGACGTTCGGCAACGTACACGCTTTTGTTGATTTTTTATGAATTTTTATTTATATTAAATAATGCTTAAAATTCAATAACTCAAGATTGCGACATACTACCACAACGGTTCTGCCATCGTTTGAAAGAGACTGTCTTATTCTATCATGTGTGCGACTTTCGGCAACGTACACGTTATCGTTGATTTTTTATGAATTTTTATTTATATTAAATAATGCTTAAAATTCAATAACTCAAGATTGGCACATACTACCACAACGCTTCTGCCATCCTTTGAAAGAGACTGTCTTAACCTATCATGTGTGCGACTTTCGGCAACGTACACGCTATCGTTGATTTTTTATGAATTTTTATTTATATTAAATAATGCTTAAAATTCAATAACTCAAGATTGCGACATACTACCACAATGGTTCTGCCATCGTTTGAAAGAGACTGTCTTATTCTATCATGTGTGCGACTTTCGGCAACGTACACGTTATCGTTGATTTTTTATGAATTTTTATTTATATTAAATAATGCTTAAAATTCAATAACTCAAGATTGGCACATACTACCACAACGGTTCTGCCATCTTTTGAAAGAGACTGTCTTACCCTATCATGTGTGCGACTTTCGGCAACGTACACGTTTTCGTAGATTTTTTATGAATTTTTATTTATATTAAATAATGCTTAAAATTCAATAACTCAAGATTGGCACATACTACCACAACGGTTCTGCCATCGTTTGAAAGAGACTGTCTTATTCTATCAAGTGTGCGACTTTCGGCAACGTACACGTTATCGTTGATTTTTTATGAATTTTTATTTATATTAAATAATGCTTAAAATTCAATAACTCAAGATTGGCACATACTACCACAACGGTTCTGCCATCGTTTGAAAGAGACTGTCTTATTCTATCATGTGTGCGACTTTCGGCAACGTACACGTTATCGTTGATTTTTTATGAATTTTTATTTATATTAAATAATGCTTAAAATTCAATAACTCAAGATTGGCACATACTACCACAAAGGTTCTGCCTTTGTTTGAAAGAGACTGTCTTAACCTATTATGTGTGCGACTTTCGGCAACGTACACGTTATCGTTGATTTTTTATGAATTTTTATTTATATTAAATAATGCTTAAAATTCAATAACTCAAGATTGGCACATACTACCACAAAGGTTCTGCCATTGATTGAAAGAGACTGTCTTATTCTATCATGTGTGCGAATTTCGGCAACGTACACGTTATCGTTGATTTTTTATGAATTTTTATTTATATTAAATA
This sequence comes from Astyanax mexicanus, assembly GCF_023375975.1. Taxonomy (NCBI): domain Eukaryota; kingdom Metazoa; phylum Chordata; class Actinopteri; order Characiformes; family Acestrorhamphidae; genus Astyanax; species Astyanax mexicanus. The sequence goes on from NW_026040059.1 coordinate 484,859, forward strand.
ATGCTTAAAATTCAATAACTCAAGATTGGCACATACTACCACAAAGGTTCTGCCATTGTTTGAAAGAGACTGTCTTATTCTATCATGTGTGCGACATTCGGCAACGTACACATTATCGTTGATTTTTTATGAATTTTTATTTATTCTAAATAATGCTTAAAATTCAATAACTCAAGATTGGGACATACTACCACAACGGTTCTGCCATTGTTTGAAAGAGACTGTCTTATTCTATCATGTGTGCGACTTTCGGCAACGTACACGTTATCGTTGATTTTTTATGAATTTTTATTTATATAAAATAATGCTTAAAATTCAATAACTCAAGATTGGCACATACTACCACAAAGGTTCTGCCATCCTTTGAAAGAGACTGTCTTATTCTATCATGTGTGCGACGTTCGGCAACGTACACGCTTTTGTTGATTTTTTATGAATTTTTATTTATATTAAATAATGCTTAAAATTCAATAACTCAAGATTGCGACATACTACCACAACGGTTCTGCCATCGTTTGAAAGAGACTGTCTTATTCTATCATGTGTGCGACTTTCGGCAACGTACACGTTATCGTTGATTTTTTATGAATTTTTATTTATATTAAATAATGCTTAAAATTCAATAACTCAAGATTGGCACATACTACCACAACGCTTCTGCCATCCTTTGAAAGAGACTGTCTTAACCTATCATGTGTGCGACTTTCGGCAACGTACACGCTATCGTTGATTTTTTATGAATTTTTATTTATATTAAATAATGCTTAAAATTCAATAACTCAAGATTGCGACATACTACCACAATGGTTCTGCCATCGTTTGAAAGAGACTGTCTTATTCTATCATGTGTGCGACTTTCGGCAACGTACACGTTATCGTTGATTTTTTATGAATTTTTATTTATATTAAATAATGCTTAAAATTCAATAACTCAAGATTGGCACATACTACCACAACGGTTCTGCCATCTTTTGAAAGAGACTGTCTTACCCTATCATGTGTGCGACTTTCGGCAACGTACACGTTTTCGTAGATTTTTTATGAATTTTTATTTATATTAAATAATGCTTAAAATTCAATAACTCAAGATTGGCACATACTACCACAACGGTTCTGCCATCGTTTGAAAGAGACTGTCTTATTCTATCAAGTGTGCGACTTTCGGCAACGTACACGTTATCGTTGATTTTTTATGAATTTTTATTTATATTAAATAATGCTTAAAATTCAATAACTCAAGATTGGCACATACTACCACAACGGTTCTGCCATCGTTTGAAAGAGACTGTCTTAACCTATCATGTGTGGGACGTTCGGCAACGTACACGCTATCGTTGATTTTTTATGAATTTTTATTTATATTAAATAATGCTTAAAATTCAATAACTCAAGATTGGCACATACTACCACAACGGTTCTGCCATCGTTTGAAAGAGACTGTCTTAACCTATCATGTGTGGGACGTTCGGCAACGTACACGCTATCGTTGATTTTTTATGAATTTTTATTTATATTAAATAATGCTTAAAATTCAATAACTCAAGATTGGCACATACTACCACAAAGGTTCTGCCATTGTTTGAAAGAGACTGTCTTATTCTATCATGTGTGCGACATTCGGCAACGTACACATTATCGTTGATTTTTTTATGAATTTTTATTTATTCTAAATAATGCTTAAAATTCAATAACTCAAGATTGGGACATACTACCACAACGGTTCTGCCTTTGTTTGAAAGAGACTGTCTTATTCTATCATGTGTGCGACATTCGGCAACGTACACGCTATCGTTGATTTTTTATGAATTTTTATTTATATTAAATAATGCTTAAAATTCAATAACTCAAGATTGGCACATACTACCACAACGGTTCTGCCATCGTTTGAAAGAGACTGTCTTAACCTATCATGTGTGCGACGTTCGGCAACGTACACGCTATCATTGATTTTTTATGAATTTTTATTTATATTAAATAATGCTTAAAATTCAATAACTCAAGATTGGCACATACTACCACAAAGGTTCTGCCATTGTTTGAAAGAGACTGTCTTATTCTATCATGTGTGCGACATTCGGCAACGTACACATTATCGTTGATTTCTTATGAATTTTTATTTATTCTAAATAATGCTTAAAATTCAATAACTCAAGATTGGCACATACTACCACAAAGGTTCTGCCATTGTTTGAAAGAGACTGTCTTATTCTATCATGTGTGCGACATTCGGCAACGTACACATTATCGTTGATTTTTTATGAATTTTTATTTATTCTAAATAATGCTTAAAATTCAATAACTCAAGATTGGGACATACTACCACAACGGTTCTGCCTTTGTGTGAAAGAGACTGTCTTATTCTATCATGTGTGCGACATTCGGCAACGTACACGCTATCGTTGATTTTTTATGAATTTTTATTTATATTAAATAATGCTTAAAATTCAATAACTCAAGATTGGCACATACTACCACAACGGTTCTGCCTTTGTTTGAAAGAGACTGTCTTAACCTATCATGTGTGCGAATTTCGGCAACGTACACATTATCGTTGATTTTTTATGAATTTTTATTTATATTAAATAATGCTTAAAATTCAATAACTCAAGATTGGCACATACTACCACAAAGGTTCTGCCATTGTTTGAAAGAGACTGTCTTATTCTATCATATGTGCGACATTCGGCAACGTACACATTATCGTTGATTTTTTATGAATTTTTATTTATTCTAAATAATGCTTAAAATTCAATAACTCAAGATTGGGACATACTACCACAACGGTTCTGCCTTTGTTTGAAAGAGACTGTCTTAACCTATCATGTGTGAGAATTTCGGCAACGTACACGTTATCGTTGATTTTTTATGAATTTTTATTTATATTAAATAATGCTTAAAATTCAATAACTCAAGATTGGCACATACTACCACAAAGGTTCTGCCATTGTTTGAAAGAGACTGTCTTAACCTATTATGTGTGCGACTTTCGGCAACGTACACGTTATCGTTGATTTTTTATGAATTTTTATTTATATTAAATAATGCTTAAAATTCAATAACTCAAGATTGGCACATACTACCACAAAGGTTCTGCCATTGTTTGAAAGAGACTGTCTTATTCTATCATGTGTGCGACATTCGGCAACGTACACGCTATCGTTGATTTTTTATGAATTTTTATTTATATTAAATAATGCTTAAAATTCAATAACTCAAGATTGGCACATACTACCACAAAGGTTCTGCCATCCTTTGAAAGAGACTGTCTTATTCTATCATGTGTGCGACTTTCGGCAACGTACACGCTATCGTTGATTTTTTATGAATTTTTATTTATATTAAATAATGCTTAAAATTCAATAACTCAAGATTGGCACATACTACCACAACGGTTCTGCCTTTGTTTGAAAGAGACTGTCTTAACCTATCATGTGTGCGACGTTCGGCAACGTACACGCTATCGTTGATTTTTTATGAATTTTTATTTATATTAAATAATGCTTAAAATTCAATAACTCAAGATTGCGACATACTACCACAACGGTTCTGACATCGTTTGAAAGAGACTGTCTTATTCTATCAAGTGTGCGACTTTCGGCAACGTACACGTTATCGTTGATTTTTTATGAATTTTTATTTATATTAAATAATGCTTAAAATTCAATAACTCAAGATTGGCACATACTACCACAAAGGTTCTGCCATTGTTTGAAAGAGACTGTCTTATTCTATCATGTGTGCGACATTCGGCAACGTACACGCTATCGTTGATTTTTTATGAATTTTTATTTATATTAAATAATGCTTAAAATTCAATAACTCAAGATTGGCACATACTACCACAACGGTTCTGCCTTTGTTTGAAAGAGACTGTCTTAACCTATCATGTGTGCGACGTTCGGCAACGTACACGCTATCGTTGATTTTTTATGAATTTTTATTTATATTAAATAATGCTTAAAATTCAATAACTCAAGATTGCGACATACTACCACAACGGTTCTGACATCGTTTGAAAGAGACTGTCTTATTCTATCAAGTGTGCGACTTTCGTCAACGTACACGTTTTCGTTGATTTTTTATGAATTTTTATTTATATTAAATAATGCTTAAAATTCAATAACTCAAGATTGGCACATACTACCACAACGGTTCTGCCATCGTTTGAAAGAGACTGTCTTATTCTATCATGTGTGCGACTTTCGGCAACGTAGACGTTATCGTTGATTTTTTATGAATTTTTATTTATATTAAATAATGCTTAAAATTCAATAACTCAAGATTGGCACATACTACCACAAAGGTTCTGCCATCCTTTGAAAGAGACTGTCTTAACCTATCATGTGTGCGAATTTCGGCAACGTACACGTTATCGTTGATTTTTTATGAATTTTTATTTATATTAAATAATGCTTAAAATTCAATAACTCAAGATTGGCACATACTACCACAAAGGTTCTGCCATTGTTTGAAAGAGACTGTCTTATTCTATCATATGTGCGACATTCGGCAACGTACACATTATCGTTGATTTTTTATGAATTTTTATTTATTCTAAATAATGCTTAAAATTCAATAACTCAAGATTGGGACATACTACCACAACGGTTCTGCCTTTGTTTGAAAGAGACTGTCTTAACCTATCATGTGTGAGAATTTCGGCAACGTACACGTTATCGTTGATTTTTTATGAATTTTTATTTATATTAAATAATGCTTAAAATTCAATAACTCAAGATTGGCACATACTACCACAAAGGTTCTGCCATTGTTTGAAAGAGACTGTCTTAACCTATTATGTGTGCGACTTTCGGCAACGTACACGTTATCGTTGATTTTTTATGAATTTTTATTTATATTAAATAATGCTTAAAATTCAATAACTCAAGATTGGCACATACTACCACAAAGGTTCTGCCATTGTTTGAAAGAGACTGTCTTATTCTATCATGTGTGCGACATTCGGCAACGTACACGCTATCGTTGATTTTTTATGAATTTTTATTTATATTAAATAATGCTTAAAATTCAATAACTCAAGATTGGCACATACTACCACAAAGGTTCTGCCATCCTTTGAAAGAGACTGTCTTATTCTATCATGTGTGCGACTTTCGGCAACGTACACGCTATCGTTGATTTTTTATGAATTTTTATTTATATTAAATAATGCTTAAAATTCAATAACTCAAGATTGGCACATACTACCACAAAGGTTCTGCCATTGTTTGAAAGAGACTGTCTTATTCTATCATATGTGCGACATTCGGCAACGTACACATTATCGTTGATTTTTTATGAATTTTTATTTATTCTAAATAATGCTTAAAATTCAATAACTCAAGATTGGCACATACTACCACAAAGGTTCTGCCATTGTTTGAAAGAGACTGTCTTATTCTATCATATGTGCGACATTCGGCAACGTACACATTATCGTTGATTTTTTATGAATTTTTATTTATTCTAAATAATGCTTAAAATTCAATAACTCAAGATTGGGACATACTACCACAACGGTTCTGCCTTTGTTTGAAAGAGACTGTCTTAACCTATCATGTGTGAGAATTTCGGCAACGTACACGTTATCGTTGATTTTTTATGAATTTTTATTTATATTAAATAATGCTTAAAATTCAATAACTCAAGATTGGCACATACTACCACAAAGGTTCTGCCATTGTTTGAAAGAGACTGTCTTAACCTATTATGTGTGCGACTTTCGGCAACGTACACGTTATCGTTGATTTTTTATGAATTTTTATTTATATTAAATAATGCTTAAAATTCAATAACTCAAGATTGGCACATACTACCACAAAGGTTCTGCCATTGTTTGAAAGAGACTGTCTTATTCTATCATGTGTGCGACATTCGGCAACGTACACGCTATCGTTGATTTTTTATGAATTTTTATTTATATTAAATAATGCTTAAAATTCAATAACTCAAGATTGGCACATACTACCACAAAGGTTCTGCCATCCTTTGAAAGAGACTGTCTTATTCTATCATGTGTGCGACTTTCGGCAACGTACACGCTATCGTTGATTTTTTATGAATTTTTATTTATATTAAATAATGCTTAAAATTCAATAACTCAAGATTGGCACATACTACCACAACGGTTCTGCCTTTGTTTGAAAGAGACTGTCTTAACCTATCATGTGTGCGACGTTCGGCAACGTACACGCTATCGTTGATTTTTTATGAATTTTTATTTATATTAAATAATGCTTAAAATTCAATAACTCAAGATTGCGACATACTACCACAACGGTTCTGACATCGTTTGAAAGAGACTGTCTTATTCTATCAAGTGTGCGACTTTCGGCAACGTACACGTTATCGTTGATTTTTTATGAATTTTTATTTATATTAAATAATGCTTAAAATTCAATAACTCAAGATTGGCACATACTACCACAAAGGTTCTGCCATTGTTTGAAAGAGACTGTCTTATTCTATCATGTGTGCGACATTCGGCAACGTACACGCTATCGTTGATTTTTTATGAATTTTTATTTATATTAAATAATGCTTAAAATTCAATAACTCAAGATTGGCACATACTACCACAACGGTTCTGCCTTTGTTTGAAAGAGACTGTCTTAACCTATCATGTGTGCGACGTTCGGCAACGTACACGCTATCGTTGATTTTTTATGAATTTTTATTTATATTAAATAATGCTTAAAATTCAATAACTCAAGATTGCGACATACTACCACAACGGTTCTGACATCGTTTGAAAGAGACTGTCTTATTCTATCAAGTGTGCGACTTTCGTCAACGTACACGTTTTCGTTGATTTTTTATGAATTTTTATTTATATTAAATAATGCTTAAAATTCAATAACTCAAGATTGGCACATACTACCACAACGGTTCTGCCATCGTTTGAAAGAGACTGTCTTATTCTATCATGTGTGCGACTTTCGGCAACGTAGACGTTATCGTTGATTTTTTATGAATTTTTATTTATATTAAATAATGCTTAAAATTCAATAACTCAAGATTGGCACATACTACCACAAAGGTTCTGCCATCCTTTGAAAGAGACTGTCTTAACCTATCATGTGTGCGAATTTCGGCAACGTACACGTTATCGTTGATTTTTTATGAATTTTTATTTATATTAAATAATGCTTAAAATTCAATAACTCAAGATTGGCACATACTACCACAAAGGTTCTGCCATTGTTTGAAAGAGACTGTCTTATTCTATCATATGTGCGACATTCGGCAACGTACACATTATCGTTGATTTTTTATGAATTTTTATTTATTCTAAATAATGCTTAAAATTCAATAACTCAAGATTGGGACATACTACCACAACGGTTCTGCCTTTGTTTGAAAGAGACTGTCTTAACCTATCATGTGTGAGAATTTCGGCAACGTACACGTTATCGTTGATTTTTTATGAATTTTTATTTATATTAAATAATGCTTAAAATTCAATAACTCAAGATTGGCACATACTACCACAAAGGTTCTGCCATTGTTTGAAAGAGACTGTCTTAACCTATTATGTGTGCGACTTTCGGCAACGTACACGTTATCGTTGATTTTTTATGAATTTTTATTTATATTAAATAATGCTTAAAATTCAATAACTCAAGATTGGCACATACTACCACAAAGGTTCTGCCATTGTTTGAAAGAGACTGTCTTATTCTATCATGTGTGCGACATTCGGCAACGTACACGCTATCGTTGATTTTTTATGAATTTTTATTTATATTAAATAATGCTTAAAATTCAATAACTCAAGATTGGCACATACTACCACAAAGGTTCTGCCATCCTTTGAAAGAGACTGTCTTATTCTATCATGTGTGCGACTTTCGGCAACGTACACGCTATCGTTGATTTTTTATGAATTTTTATTTATATTAAATAATGCTTAAAATTCAATAACTCAAGATTGGCACATACTACCACAACGGTTCTGCCTTTGTTTGAAAGAGACTGTCTTAACCTATCATGTGTGCGACGTTCGGCAACGTACACGCTATCGTTGATTTTTTATGAATTTTTATTTATATTAAATAATGCTTAAAATTCAATAACTCAAGATTGCGACATACTACCACAACGGTTCTGACATCGTTTGAAAGAGACTGTCTTATTCTATCAAGTGTGCGACTTTCGGCAACGTACACGTTATCGTTGATTTTTTATGAATTTTTATTTATATTAAATAATGCTTAAAATTCAATAACTCAAGATTGGCACATACTACCACAAAGGTTCTGCCATTGTTTGAAAGAGACTGTCTTATTCTATCATGTGTGCGACATTCGGCAACGTACACGCTATCGTTGATTTTTTATGAATTTTTATTTATATTAAATAATGCTTAAAATTCAATAACTCAAGATTGGCACATACTACCACAACGGTTCTGCCTTTGTTTGAAAGAGACTGTCTTAACCTATCATGTGTGCGACGTTCGGCAACGTACACGCTATCGTTGATTTTTTATGAATTTTTATTTATATTAAATAATGCTTAAAATTCAATAACTCAAGATTGCGACATACTACCACAACGGTTCTGACATCGTTTGAAAGAGACTGTCTTATTCTATCAAGTGTGCGACTTTCGTCAACGTACACGTTTTCGTTGATTTTTTATGAATTTTTATTTATATTAAATAATGCTTAAAATTCAATAACTCAAGATTGGCACATACTACCACAACGGTTCTGCCATCGTTTGAAAGAGACTGTCTTATTCTATCATGTGTGCGACTTTCGGCAACGTAGACGTTATCGTTGATTTTTTATGAATTTTTATTTATATTAAATAATGCTTAAAATTCAATAACTCAAGATTGGCACATACTACCACAAAGGTTCTGCCATCCTTTGAAAGAGACTGTCTTATTCTATCATGTGTGCGACTTTCGGCAACGTACACGTTATCGTTGATTTTTTATGAATTTTTATTTATATTAAATAATGCTTAAAATTCAATAACTCAAGATTGCGAAATACTACCACAACGGTTCTGCCATCGTTTGAAAGAGACTGTCTTAACCTATCATGTGTGCGACTTTCGACAACGTACACGTTATCGTTGATTTTTTATGAATTTTTATTTATATTAAATAATGCTTAAAATTCAATAACTCAAGATTGGCACATACTACCACAAAGGTTCTGCCATCCTTTGAAAGAGACTGTCTTATTCTATCATGTGTGCGACTTTCGGCAACGTACACATTGCCGTTGATTTTTTATGAATTTTTATTTATATTAAATAATGCTTAAAATTCAATAACTCAAGATTGGCACATACTACCACAACGGTTCTGCCATCGTTTGAAAGAGACTGTCTTAACCTATCATGTGTGCGACTTTCGGCAACGTACATGTTTTCGTTGATTTTTTATGAATTTTTATTTATATTAAATAATGCTTAAAATTCAATAACTCAAGATTGGCACACACTACCACAACGGTTCTGCCATCCTTTGAAAGAGACTGTCTTAACCTATCATGTGTGCGACTTTCGGCAACGTACACATTGCCGTTGATTTTTTATGAATTTTTATTTATATTAAATAATGCTTAAAATTCAATAACTCAAGATTGGCACATACTACCACAACGGTTCTGCCATCGTTTGAAAGAGACTGTCTTAACCTATCATGTGTGCGACTTTCGGCAACGTACACGTTTTCGTTGATTTTTTATGAATTTTTATTTATATTAAATAATGCTTAAAATTCAATAACTCAAGATTGGCACATACTACCACAACGGTTCTGCCATCGTTTGAAAGAGACTGTCTTATTCTATCATGTGTGCGACTTTCGGCAACGTACACGTTATCGTTGATTTTTTATGAATTTTTATTTATATTAAATAATGCTTAAAATTCAATAACTCAAGATTGGCACATACTACCACAAAGGTTCTGCCATCCTTTGAAAGAGACTGTCTTATTCTATCATGTGTGCGACTTTCGGCAACGTACACGTTATCGTTGATTTTTTATGAATTTTTATTTATATTAAATAATGCTTAAAATTCAATAACTCAAGATTGCGAAATACTACCACAACGGTTCTGCCATCGTTTGAAAGAGACTGTCTTAACCTATCATGTGTGCGACTTTCGGCAACGTACACGTTATCGTTGATTTTTTATGAATTTTTATTTATATTAAATAATGCTTAAAATTCAATAACTCAAGATTGCGACATACTACCACAACGGTTCTGCCATCGTTTGAAAGAGACTGTCTAATTCTATCATGTGTGCGACTTTCGGCAACGTACACATTATCGTTGATTTTTTATGAATTTTTATTTATATTAAATAATGCTTAAAATTCAATAACTCAAGATTGGCACATACTACCACAAAGGTTCTGCCATCCTTTGAAAGAGACTGTCTTATTCTATCATGTGTGCGACTTTCGGCAACGTACACATTATCGTTGATTTTTTATGAATTTTTATTTATATTAAATAATGCTTAAAATTCAATAACTCAAGATTGGCACATACTACCACAACGGTTCTGCCATCGTTTGAAAGAGACTGTCTTATTCTATCATGTGTGCGACTTTCGGCAACGTACACGTTTTCGTTGATTTTTTATGAATTTTTATTTATATTAAATAATGCTTAAAATTCAATAACTCAAGATTGGCACACACTACCACAACGGTTCTGCCATCGTTTGAAAGAGACTGTCTTAACCTATCATGTGTGCGACTTTCGGCAACGTACACATTGCCGTTGATTTTTTATGAATTTTTATTTATATTAAATAAAGCTTAAAATTCAATAACTCAAGATTGGCACATACTACCACAACGGTTCTGCCATCGTTTGAAAGAGACTGTCTTAAGCTATCATGTGTGCGACTTTTGGCAACATACACATTATCGTTGATTTTTTATGAATTTTTATTTATATTAAATAATGCTTAAAATTCAATAACTCAAGATTGGGACATACTATCACAACAGTTCTGCCATCGTTTGAAAGAGACTGTCTTAAACTATCATGTGTGCGACTTTTGGCAACGTACACATTATCGTTGATTTTTTATGAATTTTTATTTATTTTAAATAATGCTTAAAATTCAATAACTCAAGATTGGCACATACTAACACAACGGTTCTGCCATCGTTTGAAAGAGACTGTCTTAAGCTATCATGTGTGCGACTTTTGGCAACGTACACATTATCGTTGATTTTTTATGAATTTTTATTTATATTAAATAATGCTTAAAATTCAATAACTCAAGATTGGGACATACTATCACAACAGTTCTGCCATCGTTTGAAAGAGACTGTCTTAAACTATCATGTGTGCGACTTTTGGCAACGTACACATTATTGTTGATTTTTTATGAATTTTTATTTATATTAAATAATGCTTAAAATTCAATAACTCAAGATTGGCACATACTACCACAACGGTTCTGCCATCGTTTGAAAGAGACTGTCTTAACCTATCATGTGTGCGACTTTCGGCAACGTACACATTATCGTTGATTTTTTATGAATTTTTAATTATATAAAATAATGCTTAAAATTCAATAACTCAAGATTGGGACATACTACCACAACAGTTCTGCCATCGTTTGAAAGAGACTGTCTTAACCTATCATGTGTGCGACTTTCGGCAACGTACACATTATCGTTGATTTTTTATGAATTTTTATTTATATTAAATAATGCTTAAAATTCAATAACTCAAGATTGCGACATACTACCACAACGGTTCTGACATCGTTTGAAAGAGACTGTCTTATTCTATCAAGTGTGCGACTTTCGTCAACGTACACGTTTTCGTTGATTTTTTATGAATTTTTATTTATATTAAATAATGCTTAAAATTCAATAACTCAAGATTGGCACATACTACCACAACGGTTCTGCCATCGTTTGAAAGAGACTGTCTTATTCTATCATGTGTGCGACTTTCGGCAACGTACACGTTATCGTTGATTTTTTATGAATTTTTATTTATATTAAATAATGCTTAAAATTCAATAACTCAAGATTGGCACATACTACCACAAAGGTTCTGCCATCCTTTGAAAGAGACTGTCTTATTCTATCATGTGTGCGACTTTCGGCAACGTACACGTTATCGTTGATTTTTTATGAATTTTTATTTATATTAAATAATGCTTAAAATTCAATAACTCAAGATTGCGAAATACTACCACAACGGTTCTGCCATCGTTTGAAAGAGACTGTCTTAACCTATCATGTGTGCGACTTTCGACAACGTACACGTTATCGTTGATTTTTTATGAATTTTTATTTATATTAAATAATGCTTAAAATTCAATAACTCAAGATTGGCACATACTACCACAAAGGTTCTGCCATCCTTTGAAAGAGACTGTCTTATTCTATCATGTGTGCGACTTTCGGCAACGTACACATTGCCGTTGATTTTTTATGAATTTTTATTTATATTAAATAATGCTTAAAATTCAATAACTCAAGATTGGCACATACTACCACAACGGTTCTGCCATCGTTTGAAAGAGACTGTCTTAACCTATCATGTGTGCGACTTTCGGCAACGTACACATTGCCGTTGATTTTTTATGAATTTTTATTTATATTAAATAATGCTTAAAATTCAATAACTCAAGATTGGCACATACTACCACAACGGTTCTGCCATCGTTTGAAAGAGACTGTCTTAACCTATCATGTGTGCGACTTTCGGCAACGTACACGTTTTCGTTGATTTTTTATGAATTTTTATTTATATTAAATAATGCTTAAAATTCAATAACTCAAGATTGGCACATACTACCACAACGGTTCTGCCATCGTTTGAAAGAGACTGTCTTATTCTATCATGTGTGCGACTTTCGGCAACGTACACGTTATCGTTGATTTTTTATGAATTTTTATTTATATTAAATAATGCTTAAAATTCAATAACTCAAGATTGGCACATACTACCACAAAGGTTCTGCCATCCTTTGAAAGAGACTGTCTTATTCTATCATGTGTGCGACTTTCGGCAACGTACACGTTATCGTTGATTTTTTATGAATTTTTATTTATATTAAATAATGCTTAAAATTCAATAACTCAAGATTGCGAAATACTACCACAACGGTTCTGCCATCGTTTGAAAGAGACTGTCTTAACCTATCATGTGTGCGACTTTCGGCAACGTACACGTTATCGTTGATTTTTTATGAATTTTTATTTATATTAAATAATGCTTAAAATTCAATAACTCAAGATTGCGACATACTACCACAACGGTTCTGCCATCGTTTGAAAGAGACTGTCTAATTCTATCATGTGTGCGACTTTCGGCAACGTACACATTATCGTTGATTTTTTATGAATTTTTATTTATATTAAATAATGCTTAAAATTCAATAACTCAAGATTGGCACATACTACCACAAAGGTTCTGCCATCGTTTGAAAGAGACTGTCTTAACCTATCATGTGTGCGACTTTCGGCAACGTACACGTTTTCGTTGATTTTTTATGAATTTTTATTTATATTAAATAATGCTTAAAATTCAATAACTCAAGATTGGCACATACTACCACAACGGTTCTGCCATCGTTTGAAAGAGACTGTCTTATTCTATCATGTGTGCGACTTTCGGCAACGTACACGTTATCGTTGATTTTTTATGAATTTTTATTTATATTAAATAATGCTTAAAATTCAATAACTCAAGATTGGCACATACTACCACAAAGGTTCTGCCATCCTTTGAAAGAGACTGTCTTATTCTATCATGTGTGCGACTTTCGGCAACGTACACGTTATCGTTGATTTTTTATGAATTTTTATTTATATTAAATAATGCTTAAAATTCAATAACTCAAGATTGCGAAATACTACCACAACGGTTCTGCCATCGTTTGAAAGAGACTGTCTTAACCTATCATGTGTGCGACTTTCGGCAACGTACACGTTATCGTTGATTTTTTATGAATTTTTATTTATATTAAATAATGCTTAAAATTCAATAACTCAAGATTGCGACATACTACCACAACGGTTCTGCCATCGTTTGAAAGAGACTGTCTAATTCTATCATGTGTGCGACTTTCGGCAACGTACACATTATCGTTGATTTTTTATGAATTTTTATTTATATTAAATAATGCTTAAAATTCAATAACTCAAGATTGGCACATACTACCACAAAGGTTCTGCCATCCTTTGAAAGAGACTGTCTTATTCTATCATGTGTGCGACTTTCGGCAACGTACACATTATCGTTGATTTTTTATGAATTTTTATTTATATTAAATAATGCTTAAAATTCAATAACTCAAGATTGGCACATACTACCACAACGGTTCTGCCATCGTTTGAAAGAGACTGTCTTATTCTATCATGTGTGCGACTTTCGGCAACGTACACGTTTTCGTTGATTTTTTATGAATTTTTATTTATATTAAATAATGCTTAAAATTCAATAACTCAAGATTGGCACACACTACCACAACGGTTCTGCCATCGTTTGAAAGAGACTGTCTTAACCTATCATGTGTGCGACTTTCGGCAACGTACACATTGCCGTTGATTTTTTATGAATTTTTATTTATATTAAATAAAGCTTAAAATTCAATAACTCAAGATTGGCACATACTACCACAACGGTTCTGCCATCGTTTGAAAGAGACTGTCTTAAGCTATCATGTGTGCGACTTTTGGCAACATACACATTATCGTTGATTTTTTATGAATTTTTATTTATATTAAATAATGCTTAAAATTCAATAACTCAAGATTGGGACATACTATCACAACGGTTCTGCCATCGTTTGAAAGAGACTGTCTAATTCTATCATGTGTGCGACTTTCGGCAACGTACACATTATCGTTGATTTTTTATGAATTTTTATTTATATTAAATAATGCTTAAAATTCAATAACTCAAGATTGGCACATACTACCACAAAGGTTCTGCCATCCTTTGAAAGAGACTGTCTTATTCTATCATGTGTGCGACTTTCGGCAACGTACACATTATCGTTGATTTTTTATGAATTTTTATTTATATTAAATAATGCTTAAAATTCAATAACTCAAGATTGGCACATACTACCACAACGGTTCTGCCATCGTTTGAAAGAGACTGTCTTATTCTATCATGTGTGCGACTTTCGGCAACGTACACGTTTTCGTTGATTTTTTATGAATTTTTATTTATATTAAATAATGCTTAAAATTCAATAACTCAAGATTGGCACACACTACCACAACGGTTCTGCCATCGTTTGAAAGAGACTGTCTTAACCTATCATGTGTGCGACTTTCGGCAACGTACACATTGCCGTTGATTTTTTATGAATTTTTATTTATATTAAATAAAGCTTAAAATTCAATAACTCAAGATTGGCACATACTACCACAACGGTTCTGCCATCGTTTGAAAGAGACTGTCTTAAGCTATCATGTGTGCGACTTTTGGCAACATACACATTATCGTTGATTTTTTATGAATTTTTATTTATATTAAATAATGCTTAAAATTCAATAACTCAAGATTGGGACATACTATCACAACAGTTCTGCCATCGTTTGAAAGAGACTGTCTTAAACTATCATGTGTGCGACTTTTGGCAACGTACACATTATCGTTGATTTTTTATGAATTTTTATTTATTTTAAATAATGCTTAAAATTCAATAACTCAAGATTGGCACATACTAACACAACGGTTCTGCCATCGTTTGAAAGAGACTGTCTTAAGCTATCATGTGTGCGACTTTTGGCAACGTACACATTATCGTTGATTTTTTATGAATTTTTATTTATATTAAATAATGCTTAAAATTCAATAACTCAAGATTGGCACATACTACCACAACGGTTCTGCCATCGTTTGAAAGAGACTGACTTAACCTATCATGTGTGCGACTTTCGGCAACGTACACATTGCCGTTGATTTTTTATGAATTTTTATTTATATTAAATAAAGCTTAAAATTCAATAACTCAAGATTGGCACATACTACCACAACGGTTCTGCCATCGTTTGAAAGAGACTGTCTTAAGCTATCATGTGTGCGACTTTTGGCAACATACACATTATCGTTGATTTTTTATGAATTTTTATTTATATTAAATAATGCTTAAAATTCAATAACTCAAGATTGGGACATACTATCACAACAGTTCTGCCATCGTTTGAAAGAGACTGTCTTAAACTATCATGTGTGCGACTTTTGGCAACGTACACATTATCGTTGATTTTTTATGAATTTTTATTTATTTTAAATAATGCTTAAAATTCAATAACTCAAGATTGGCACATACTAACACAACGGTTCTGCCATCGTTTGAAAGAGACTGTCTTAAGCTATCATGTGTGCGACTTTTGGCAACGTACACATTATCGTTGATTTTTTATGAATTTTTATTTATATTAAATAATGCTTAAAATTCAATAACTCAAGATTGGCACATACTACCACAACGGTTCTGCCATCGTTTGAAAGAGACTGACTTAACCTATCATGTGTGCGACTTTCGGCAACGTACACGTTATCGTTGATTTTTTATGAATTTTTATTTATATTAAATAATGCTTAAAATTCAATAACTCAAGATTGCGAAATACTACCACAACGGTTCTGCCATCGTTTGAAAGAGACTGTCTTAACCTATCATGTGTGCGACTTTCGACAACGTACACGTTATCGTTGATTTTTTATGAATTTTTATTTATATTAAATAATGCTTAAAATTCAATAACTCAAGATTGGCACATACTACCACAAAGGTTCTGCCATCCTTTGAAAGAGACTGTCTTATTCTATCATGTGTGCGACTTTCGGCAACGTACACATTGCCGTTGATTTTTTATGAATTTTTATTTATATTAAATAATGCTTAAAATTCAATAACTCAAGATTGGCACATACTACCACAACGGTTCTGCCATCGTTTGAAAGAGACTGTCTTAACCTATCATGTGTGCGACTTTCGGCAACGTACATGTTTTCGTTGATTTTTTATGAATTTTTATTTATATTAAATAATGCTTAAAATTCAATAACTCAAGATTGGCACACACTACCACAACGGTTCTGCCATCCTTTGAAAGAGACTGTCTTAACCTATCATGTGTGCGACTTTCGGCAACGTACACATTGCCGTTGATTTTTTATGAATTTTTATTTATATTAAATAATGCTTAAAATTCAATAACTCAAGATTGGCACATACTACCACAACGGTTCTGCCATCGTTTGAAAGAGACTGTCTTAACCTATCATGTGTGCGACTTTCGGCAACGTACACGTTTTCGTTGATTTTTTATGAATTTTTATTTATATTAAATAATGCTTAAAATTCAATAACTCAAGATTGGCACATACTACCACAACGGTTCTGCCATCGTTTGAAAGAGACTGTCTTATTCTATCATGTGTGCGACTTTCGGCAACGTACACGTTATCGTTGATTTTTTATGAATTTTTATTTATATTAAATAATGCTTAAAATTCAATAACTCAAGATTGGCACATACTACCACAAAGGTTCTGCCATCCTTTGAAAGAGACTGTCTTATTCTATCATGTGTGCGACTTTCGGCAACGTACACGTTATCGTTGATTTTTTATGAATTTTTATTTATATTAAATAATGCTTAAAATTCAATAACTCAAGATTGCGAAATACTACCACAACGGTTCTGCCATCGTTTGAAAGAGACTGTCTTAACCTATCATGTGTGCGACTTTCGGCAACGTACACGTTATCGTTGATTTTTTATGAATTTTTATTTATATTAAATAATGCTTAAAATTCAATAACTCAAGATTGCGACATACTACCACAACGGTTCTGCCATCGTTTGAAAGAGACTGTCTAATTCTATCATGTGTGCGACTTTCGGCAACGTACACATTATCGTTGATTTTTTATGAATTTTTATTTATATTAAATAATGCTTAAAATTCAATAACTCAAGATTGGCACATACTACCACAAAGGTTCTGCCATCCTTTGAAAGAGACTGTCTTATTCTATCATGTGTGCGACTTTCGGCAACGTACACATTATCGTTGATTTTTTATGAATTTTTATTTATATTAAATAATGCTTAAAATTCAATAACTCAAGATTGGCACATACTACCACAACGGTTCTGCCATCGTTTGAAAGAGACTGTCTTATTCTATCATGTGTGCGACTTTCGGCAACGTACACGTTTTCGTTGATTTTTTATGAATTTTTATTTATATTAAATAATGCTTAAAATTCAATAACTCAAGATTGGCACACACTACCACAACGGTTCTGCCATCGTTTGAAAGAGACTGTCTTAACCTATCATGTGTGCGACTTTCGGCAACGTACACATTGCCGTTGATTTTTTATGAATTTTTATTTATATTAAATAAAGCTTAAAATTCAATAACTCAAGATTGGCACATACTACCACAACGGTTCTGCCATCGTTTGAAAGAGACTGTCTTAAGCTATCATGTGTGCGACTTTTGGCAACATACACATTATCGTTGATTTTTTATGAATTTTTATTTATATTAAATAATGCTTAAAATTCAATAACTCAAGATTGGGACATACTATCACAACAGTTCTGCCATCGTTTGAAAGAGACTGTCTTAAACTATCATGTGTGCGACTTTTGGCAACGTACACATTATCGTTGATTTTTTATGAATTTTTATTTATTTTAAATAATGCTTAAAATTCAATAACTCAAGATTGGCACATACTAACACAACGGTTCTGCCATCGTTTGAAAGAGACTGTCTTAAGCTATCATGTGTGCGACTTTTGGCAACGTACACATTATCGTTGATTTTTTATGAATTTTTATTTATATTAAATAATGCTTAAAATTCAATAACTCAAGATTGGCACATACTACCACAACGGTTCTGCCATCGTTTGAAAGAGACTGACTTAACCTATCATGTGTGCGACTTTCGGCAACGTACACATTATCGTTGATTTTTTATGAATTTTTATTTATATAAAATAATGCTTAAAATTCAATAACTCAAGATTGGGACATACTACCACAACAGTTCTGCGATCCTTTGAAAGAGACTGTCTTACGCTATCATGTGTGCGACTTTTGGGAACGTACACATTATCGTTGATTTTTTATGAATTTTTATTTATATTAAATAATGCTTAAAATTCAATAACTCAAGATTGGGACATACTATCACAACAGTTCTGCCATCGTTTGAAAGAGACTGTCTTAAACTATCATGTGTGCGACTTTTGGCAACGTACACATTATTGTTGATTTTTTATGAATTTTTATTTATATTAAATAATTCTTAAAATTCAATAACTCAAGATTGGCACATACTACCACAACGGTTCTGCCATCGTTTGAAAGAGACTGTCTTAACCTATCATGTGTGCGACTTTCGGCAACGTACACATTATCGTTGATTTTTTATGAAGTTTTAATTATATAAAATAATGCTTAAAATTCAATAACTCAAGATTGGGACATACTACCACAACAGTTCTGCCATCGTTTGAAAGAGACTGTCTTAACCTATCATGTGTGCGACTGTCGGCAACGTACACATTATCGTTGATTTTTTATGAATTTTTATTTATATTAAATAATGCTTAAAATTCAATAAGTCAAGATTGGCACATACTACCACAACGGTTCTGCCATCGTTTGAAAGAGACTGTCTTAAGCTATCATGTGTGCGACTTTTGGCAAAGTCCACATTATCGTTGATTTTTTATGAATTTTTATTTATATTAAATAATGCTTAAAATTCAATGACTCAAGATTGGGACATACTATCACAACAGTTCTGCCATCGTTTGAAAGAGACTGTCTTAAACTATCATGTGTGCGACTTTCGGCAACGTACACATTATCGTTGATTTTATATGAATTTTTATTTATATTAAATAATGCTTAAAATTCAATAACTCAAGATTGGGACATACTATCACAACAGTTCTGCCATCGTTTGAAAGAGACTGTCTTAAGCTATCATGTGTGCGACTTTCGGCAACGTACACATTATCGTTGATTTTTTATGAATTTTTATTTATATTAAATAATGCTTAAAATTCAATAACTCAAGATTGGCACATACTACCACAACGTTTCTGCCAACGTTTGAAAGAGACTGTCTTAAGCTATCATGTGTGCGACTTTCGGCAACGTACACGTTATCGTTGATTTTTTATGAATTTTTATTTATATTAAATAATGCTTAAAATTCAATAGCTCAAGATTGGCACATACTACCACAACGGTTCTGCCATCGTTTGAAAGAGACTTTCTTAACCTATCATGTGTGCGACTTTCGGCAACGTACACATTATCGTTGATTTTTTATGATTTTTTATTTATATAAAATAATGCTTAAAATTCAATAAGTCAAGATTGGCACATACTACCACAACGGTTCTGCCATCGTTTGAAAGAGACTGTCTTAACCTATCATGTGTGCGACTTTCGGCAACGTACACATTATCGTTGGTTTTATATGAATTTTTATTTATATTAAATAATGCTTAAAATTCAATAACTCAAGATTGGCACATACTACCACAACGGTTCTGCCATCGTTTGAAAGAGGCTGTCTTAAGCTATCAGGTGTGCGACTTTCGGCAACGTACACATTATCGTTGATTTTTTATGAATTTTATTTATATTAAATAATGCTTAAAATTCAATAACTCAAGATTGGCACATACTACCACAACGGTTCTGCCATCGTTTGAAAGAGACTGTCTTAATCTATCATGTGTGCGACTTTCGGCAACGTACACGTTATCGTTGATTTTTTATGAATTTTTATTTATATTAAATAATGCTTAAAATTCAATAAATCAAGATTGGCACATACTACCACAACGGTTCTGCCATCGTTTGAAAGAGACTGTCTTAACCTATCATGTGTGCGACTTTTGGCAACGTACACGTTACCGTTGATTTTTTATGAATTTTTATTTATATTAAATAACACTTAAAATTCAATAACTCAAGATTGGCACATACTACCACAACGGTTCTGCCATCGTTTGAAAGAAGCTGTCTTAAGCTATCATGTGTGTGACTTTCGGCAACGCACACGCTATCGTTGATTTTTTATGAATTTTTATTTATATTAAATAATGCTTAAAATTCAATAACTCAAGATTGGGACATACTACCACAACGGTTCTGCCATCGTTTGAAAGAGACTGTCTTAAGCTATCACGTGTGTGACTTTCGGCAATGTACACGCTATCTTTGATTTTTTATGATTTTTTTTTATATTAAATAATGATTAAAATTAAATTACTCAAGATTGACACACACTACCACAACGGTTCTGCCATCGTTTGAAAGAGATGTGTGCGACTTTCGGCAACCTACACTGTATGGTTGATTTTTTATGAATTTTTATTTATATTAAATAATGCTTAAAATTAAATTACTCAAGATGGGCCACAGTACCACAAAGAGGGGGGGAATTTATATTTATTTATATTAAATAATGCTTAAAATTAAATTACTCAAGATTGGGCCACAGTACCACAAAGAGGGGGGGAACCGGAACATACCATTTCACACAGCAGGGGGGGACCGGAATAAACCATTTCACACGGGGGGTTGTGAAATAACTCAAGATTGGGCCACAGTACCACAAAGTTTCTGGCATCATTTGAAATCTGTCCTTGGCTATCATGTGTGCGAGTTTGGGCAACTTTGACTGTATGGTTGATTTTATATGAATTTTTATTTATTGCAAATAATGCGTTAAATTCAATAACTCACGATTGGCACACACTGCCACAACGTTTCTGCCATCATTTGAAAGAGACTGTCTTAGGCTATCATGTGTGCGACTTTCGGCAACCTACACAACAACATTTTTTATGAATTTTTATTTATATTAAATAATGCTTTAAATTAAATTACTCAAGATTGGCATCACATGTGCGACTTTAGGCAACTTTCACTGTATGGTTGATTTTATATGAATTTTTATTCATTGCAAATAATGCTTTAAATTCAATAACTCAAGATTGAGCCACGGTACCACAACGGTACTAAAAAATCACAGCAAGTAACAAAATATTTAGGTTTGTAGCATGGTATTGTGCATGATATCATATGGCACACCCCCAATTGGAAACTCACCTGGGTTTCTGCAGTTTACAGTGTAAACTCTTCAGTCCAGCAGAGAGCAGCTCCACTCCTGAATCCTGCAGGTCATTGTTACTGAGGTCCAGCTCTATCAGGGAGGAGTTTTCTGATTTCAGAGCAGAGCATTGAGTTTCACAGTGTTTCACTGTGAGATTACAGTCAGCTAGTCTGCAAAGAAAGAGTAAACATAGTACAGTTAAAACAATGGAAGAAAACTCCACATTAATGATCTAATAAGATTTATGGACAAATTACATTACTTGTTCATATTTTTGCGGTCTGCAGGCTTATCATTACAAATGTTACTTAGTAAATCAACAGATACTGGATAATTTCCACTGCCTTTAATGGATTTAATGTTTTCAGCAACTCCATGATTAATGTTTTTAAAAACAAAAAAATATATATTAACCTAGTGTTTCTTTAATTGGTAATATGGTTCATTCACTAACACACCACTAAAAAGAGACTAAATAAATCTGTTCATGCTATCTCTACAATTGACCATTTTAGATATACCAGTCTATAAATTACTAGGTATAAAATAAGCACATTAAAGTCTTTCCACCATAAACTGACAAAGACTAAAAAAAATATATATATAAAATACACCAAATATTTATTTAAGAACTGATGAAACTTCCACTTTTAATTCACTACATATTTTCCCTGAGTTTAATACTTTTACTCCGATACATTTTAACGTCCTACTTCGTTACTCATTACCAGGGACGTCATCAGTCCTTCTTAGGGGCTCAGAAACCACCAAAGATAATCTACGTTGTCTCCGCTGAGCACACACACGCGCACGCCCACACACACTATATTAAACACCTCTTTATTCTACTGTTGTCTGACGGGATGTCCCACTCCACATACGTCCTGTATGTTTCTGCGTGCGTGTGCCCCTTCATTCACACTGGAAAGCGACAACGCGACAGGCCACCATTCATTTCCTATGGCAGGGTGCGATTTGTCGCTGCGACATGTGAGAGGTGACAAGTGAGAGCCGACAATCGACAAAGCGGCAAAGCAACAAGAAGTTGAAATTTTCTCAACTTTATGCAAATGATTTATGATGCAGTGAAGCGACATTCTAACCCAATCTTTGGACCAATCACATACAAGGCGGTCCGAGGTCCTCAGGCTTCTGCTCTCTGAACTTTTGGTTCCTTTTGCTGTGCATTCTGTTGAATGGGGTGGACATCGATCTGCGGGAATGGCAGGTAAATCACAGAAACAACCAAGAATCTAGCAAGCTCAAGAGTTATAGCTGTAAAATTAAAGTGGCCAAGGGATTCCTCATGTTTATACCATACGTTTCATGTATACATGTATATTTCTCAAGCGGGAATCAAATTTACTGGATGGTATAGCTTATATATATAAAATTTTATAATTATATTTATTATTAATCATTTTAGTAATCTTAATTTAGTTAACAAATACATATTTACTAGAAACATTTATTAAACCTTTTTTTTCGTTCCTTTTTTGTGCCTTTTTTCTTGTCAGAGGCTGGATCATGATACACGTGAACGTTGAGCTTGTCACGCCCACAAGGGACAAAATCGGGGAGACACAAGCGACTCGTCACGAACGCAGGGTGTCTGTGTGCGCATGTGTGTGTATATGGCAAGCCAAATAGGTCAGAATTCACCTGGGTCTGACGGCGCATAAAGCATGCGTAATGCTGAAAAAACGCAGACCAAAAACGTTGTATAGTGTGTGGCAGCGCTAGGCGCTAACGTAATTCCTCAGGCCTTTCATATGCAAAACGGACAGAATTTACGTATCCCCTCCTTCTCCAAGCAGTTCAGCCTTCTGACTCTGTCAGGGAACTTGCTCTCCAGTTAAAATAAAAGCCCCAAGTGCTCCAAATGTTTGCTTTGTTGTTAGATGTGCTAAGTTCCTTTATTTCTGGCTAAACTGGGCTTTACAAAATTTTGTCCCTGACAAAAACATAAAAATACGTAATAAAATGTACTTATTTTAATCAACCGTTAAAACGACACATTATGCCGTAACTATGAAATAAATATCTCGTAATTATGAGAAGTTTTATGTGTGTCTATCACAGCACTACAGCCTTTCTCCGACTTAATGTCACAGTTAATTGAATTAATAAAATTCTATTTTACACTTGGCTTAATTCACAAGGAAATCTTAGTGTCACTGAGCGGCATTGATGGCATTTTAATAAGCATTTAAACACTGCGAAGGATTTTGAGTCTTGGCGTTTAAACAGCCGTAAAAAAATAAACCAGACCTCTCTGTATAAATCCTAAAGCCAGGCAGACTTTTTGAATGAGCGCTATCCGTTCAGAAGGATGTTAATTAACATTTGCAACACTGCTATAGACCTGTTATTTAATAAAAATGTTTATTAAGAACTGACCTTCCCATCTACTCTAATATAATTAACAATGTCTAAAAATATAAAACATTTTCTGAACAAACAATTTTTTTTTAAATATATAGCCTATAGCAAAACACAAAAAAACAACAAATCAGGCTTTGTACTGTACACTCATTAAACCGAAATAGACCAAGAACAATTCCATAATTTACAATGACTGACTACTCTCTAATATAATAAAATGTTTAAGAATATAAAACACTTTTTCAAAAAATGATTTTTTTAACTCAGTTCCGAGCTGCGAGAGACAAGGTGCAGCGCATTTTGCCCAAACAATAAAACATTTTAGTAAAAACAGTGATAATAGTATATTTTAATACCATTGCTTTGGTGTTTAAACTACACTCAATCCGACGATATTTATTACGTTATTTCATATATTTTATATTTTAATATATGTGACCATGGTGATGAGAATTCCCAGCACTTTCCCAGCACTTTCCTCAGGCGGGTCGGTCGGGCTCTGTTTGTTATTGCTATTTTTTATTTTATATAAAGCTATGGCGTGATATACACAATACAGCAGTAACAAATCAAAATGTTTTTCAAAAAAAGTTGCACAAGTTAGAATGTTGTAATCACACAGCTCTGGAACTGCAGTGAGCACACAAACACACACACACATACACACACACACGCCCGCACTCCTGCACTGCACTGCTCCTCATCTCTGATATTTTTTAAATATTCAAATTAAGTTCGAATTCATAAATCCTCACAATCAATTTTACAGTCCAATTTATCATGCATTCTTTATTCCAGCACCTTATGTTGATTTTATCTCCTCTCAAACATACAAGTGTATACCATTATTTTAATTGACAACACTAATATACATATAACTGCATTTTACATTTCTTACATTCATTCATTTATTTACATTTAAATATCCACTATAATAATTAAAAGAAAGGAAAACAAATGCAGTTAATTACAGAATTTTGTTGTGATAAATCAGATCACCCTTTTAATTGATTGACACCACTAATTTTTTTTAAACAACAGGTCTATAGCAGGTTCTAGTGTTGCAATGTTAATTAACATCTTCTGAACAGATTTCGCTCATTCAAACAAAATGTTTTTAAAAAGCTCAGGTTTAATGTTCCACACTAAAAAAAATGTTTTGTTCAAACTGGGCTGGGGCTCACAAAAACAGTTTATGGAGCGGGTCCGGTCGGGCCAGGTCTGGCTGGATTTTTTGGGCTGGATCTAAGCTCTACTGCTGCTTACTCATGCTTTAATGTTACAGTTCATAATCTGTCATTTTGTTTCAGGACTTAAGAAAACTGCCCTGTTTCTGCTGAACCGAGCGCATATACACAGAAAGAGCTCTGGCTACGGGCTGTGTTTGTCCTGCAGTGTGAACTCCTATATCGCAGCATGTAAGTGCAGTGTGAGCTTATGAATCAGAGGCGTATGAGTCTGCCTGACTTTAGGATTTTTACAGAGAGGTCTGGTTTATTTTTTACGGCTGTTTAAAAGCTGAGATTCAAAATCCTTTGCCGTGTTTAAATGCTTATGAAAATGCCATCAATGCCGCTCAGTGACACTAAGATTTCCTTGTGAATTAAGCCAAGTGTAAAATAGAATTTTATTAATTCAATTAAGTGTGGCATTAAGTCTGAGAAATGCTGTAGTGCGGTGGTAGACACACAAAGAACTTCTCATAATTACGAGATGTTTTTATAATTAAGACATATTATGTCGTTTGAACGACATAATAAAAAGATACTTTCTCATAATTACGGCATTATCAGTAAAGCCAGAGCAGTAGATTCTCTGCACTGTCACTGGGATTGATGAAGCTTTAATTTAAGATTTTATGTAAATGTGCTTTCTCTTGTTCTCGTGCTGTTGCTACAGCCAAAGGAATTGTGAGCATCCTTAAGCCTAAACATCTGAAATAATAAACTAAATAACTAAAATAAACTCAGAATTTTGCTTTTCCACATCATTTATCAAAACTGTTTCAGGATCTAAATGAATAATTTTTTTCATTAAAAAAGGAAAATGTTTTTTTGATATGAGATTTGCAAATCTCTGCATTCTAATATAGTTATATTATTTACATCTGCACAGTGACAACTTTTTTAGAATTCGGTTTGCAGTTTAACGTTAATAGTTATACATATTTAGGTAATTTATTGTTTATTTATTTATGTAGATTTTTTAAAATAAGTATTTATTTTAATCCAGTTTGGCAGATGCCAGTTGAGCAAGTAGAACAGCTTGCCATAGTTAGAATGGGAATTCTGACCCTGAAGCAAAAGCAGGCAAGAAGAAGGAAGACATAGGTAAAAAAAAAAATTAGACATAGGTTATAAATATGCCATAATGTTATAAATGAAAATTATTTTAAAATGAAACGTTATTTTAGATATCTAAACATTAGCTAATTACAAAAATTCTAGATAATGCAAACAGTTTATCAACATGTTACACTATTAAGAACTTTTAAGTAAGTAGGGTAAATAATTTATTAATTTTATGAAACACCTTGGTCGTGTTTTTAAAAGCCACAGCTAATTATTTTATATAAAATCACTTTAATATGAGTAAACTTTAATAACACACCTTGTTTGAACAAATAGAAAATATATAATAATAACTAATTACTCTAATAGTTGACAAGAAATAGGGTGATTTTCACAAGCTCCTGACATTTTAGTCATCCCAGTGTTATATTACTCTATCCCAGGCTTGGCATTAGACATGGTGGCAGTAGGTTCCAGCATATCTGTTTCTTAAGAGTCCTAATCTATTGCCAGCGCTTCTCTACTGAGACTACATACACTATGTGTACATTTGCACATCAGCAGCAGCAATGGTTGCAACTTGGAAGTCCATGAATGTAGAATTCATTAGAAAGGGATACATAAATAATAAACACATTCACATTATATACATTTAGATACTCACAGAGCCTTTCTGCAGTTGTTCACAGCTGGAAGCAGTTTCATTTAAATGTTCTCTGATGTGCAGTGTTTCTTCAGGTCTAACTCATCCAGCACCTCCTCTGAGATCTGCAGCATGTAGCACAGAGCTGAACACTCTGCTATATACAGTTTATTTTCTGAGCGTTTCTATGATTTTAGGAACTCCTGAATCTTTCTGGATAAATGCTGGTCTTTTACTTCAGTCAGACAGAGGGACAGGTTAACAGATCTGTCATTAGGAAGATATTCATTTTCCATTGATTCTTTGATGTGCTGCACTGTTCTGTTGATGCTCTCTGAGCTGCTCTCTGTGTGGATCAGGAGCCCCTGTAGGATCTTCTGACCGGACTCCAGTGAGATGCCCAGCAGGAAACGGAGGAACAGATCCAGGTGTCCATTCTGGCTCTTTAAGACTTTATCCACTGCTACACACAGGAGCTTATCCAGTGGAACATTTTCAGTCCACCTAATGAACCAAGGATTAAAAACTTCCAGTGCCTTATTGTTCTTGATCAAGTAGCAGTGAAACACATAGAGAGCAGCCTGGAACTCCTGAAAGCTCAGATGAACAAAGCTGTAGACCTTCCTCTGATAAAGCACACATTCCTCCCTAAAAATCTCAGTGCAGATCCCAGAATACACTGAGGCCTCTGTGAGATCAATACCGCTCTCTCTCTCAGGTCCCCTTCATAGAACATCACGTTCCACATCATCAGCTGTTTAAAAGCCAGTTTAGCCAGTTTCAGAAGCACAGTTCTGTTGGATTCCAGCAGTTTCTCTGGATCCCTATCATAGCTTTCCCCATACTTCTCATTATTTATGCTGGTCTGAGTGATCAGGAAGTGGCAGTACATTTCAGTCAGAGTTTTAGGGATTTCTGTATCACTCTGTGTCAGGATTTGCTGAAGCACAGTGGCTGAGATCCAGCAGAAGATGGTAATGTGGCACATGATGCGGAGGCTCCTCGCTGTCTTAATGTGGGACATGATTTTCTGGGCTTGGTCTTGGTCACTGATCTTCTTCCTGAAGTACTCCTCCTTCTGTGGATCATTAAACCCCTGAATTTCTGTCACACGGCTGATGTATCAAGAAGGAATCTGATTGGCTGCTGCTGGACGGGAGATGATCCAGATGTGAGCAAAGGGCAGCAGCTCTCCTTTAAGAAGGTTTGTAATCAACACATCAACTGATGATGTCATGGTTATGTCAGACACTTTCTCACACTCCACAAAGTTCAGTGGAATTCTGCTTTCATCCAGTCCATCAAGGATGAACACAACTCTGCATGTATCGTAGATCTTAGGGACCAGATATTTGAGATCAGGGTTGAAAGCACACAGAAGTGTATGAAGACTGTACTGATCTTCTTTAATCAGGTTCAGCTCTCGGAGTGGGAACACAAACATGAAATCTACATCCTGATTGGCTTTTCCTTCAGCCCAGTCCAGAATTAACTTCTGCACAGAGACAGTTTTCCCAATTCCAGCAATTCCTTTAGTCAGAACAGTTCTGATCTTCTTTAGTCTTTCATCTTCTTGTCTTTTGATCTATCTGAGACCACTATCCGCCATGTTCTCATTTTCAGGTTCTCCTTTAGGATCTTCTACAGGTTTAAAGATATCTGAGCAGTTGATTGGAGTGTCCTGTAAGTATCTGCTGGATTTTTTCTCCATCTGTAGAACCTCATGTTCTTTATTCACTACTTCACTCTCTCCCTCTATGATGTAGAGCTGAGTGTAAATACTGTTCAGGAGGGTTCTATTCTCTGGTGTTTTGATTCCCTCTTATAAGCTCTTGTATCTGTTCTTCATGCTGGTTTTATGTTTCTGTAAGACACTCTGCAGAACATCATCCACTAGTTGATAGGAATCCTGATTTATAGACTCCTCTATGTCTGGATGTAAAACAGGAAGTGTTGTAGATCTCTTTCTGCAGCAGGGACAAATAAAGTCTTCTGACAGAGCAGTTCTGTTCCCACACTCCACACCTGGACTGATCCTGGACAAGACCACTCCTCCCACTGTTAAGAAAGATGAAATGTCTAAATATCAAATATATGAAGAAAAGGTTTTCAGAGCGTGTTAATGTTCCAGTCTCACACTCTATAAAGTTTACAAATTAATTAATTTATATTTTAAATTCATAGAATACATCAATAAAACGTGTCATTCTCATCTGTTACTGGATCATACATTTCCCTGATTTTCTCTTAAACTCCTAAATCGTTCTATTGGTGTAAAAAATGCACGTAAAGTAAATGGTGCAGAAACTAAGAAATTTAAAGTTTAAGAAATATAATCTTAATCAAAAGAAAAAAAGTAGGACTTAGGCCATTAACTATGTTAAGGTTTTGTAAACGCTGATGTATATGTTTATTATCATTATACATTCTCAATTTTACTGTCAATTTGAATTTAATTAACCCCCATATACTTTTTTCTTTTATGTTTTTTGATTGAAATATAATTATTACAATTTTAATAAAAAAAAATGAATTAATAAAAGTACTATAATACAGGACAAATCCAAAAAGAGGTCATCAAAAAAAGAGAGTCAGGATGAAGGTATGCCTGACAATTTATTCATTCTGACCAGGGCTAAATGAATAATCTTATTTTTATGGTTATCATGTTATGAGTTTTCATGGTAGATCGATTCCTTGGAAGCATGATATGTGTAGGTTGTCATAATAAACTAGGTATAAATTATCACAAGACATGTGTCAAACACTGAGTTGCCACTCTTCCTAAACACAAACCTGGATGCTGGAGGTTCTCCTTTATTACTGAAGGTAAGAGGTTGAATAATTGAGTTGTTACTCTTCATAGACACATAGCTGGGTTCTGGAGGTTCTCCTTTATTACTGAAGGTGAAAGGTTGAATCACTGAGTTGTTACTCTTCATAGACGCATAAGCTGGGTTCTGGAGGTTCGGCTGTGGGTTTCTGCAGTCTGTAAATGAGATCAAATAAAAACATGCTTTATAAACAGATAAGAAAACTGCAGAGTCATCATAAATAAAGCAGTCTCAAGCAGATAAATATTACGTTACAACATTTTTTTATCAATGGCAATAAATTCAGCATGGTCGCACATCTGGTTTGACAGTGATTAGCAAAGTTTATCTCCTTTTTTTTATTAACATGTCTTCAATAAAACCATGCAAACATGTACATTTTTGTGTGGTATTAGTTTAAGCAGACTGTGTTTGTCTATTGTTGTGACTTAGCTGAAGATCAGAACACATTAAATGCCAATGTATGCAGAAATACAAGTAATCCCAAAGGGTTCACATAATTTTCTTGCAACTGTGTATATACTCAGTGGGATCATGCACCTACTTTTTTTACTCACCTGTTAACCTGTACTCATGTGATGTGAAAATAAAGCTGATCTGAATCATGATTAATAATTAAATTACATATATTATAATACTTTCTGCAGCACATGATCTCACAAAGACTCTTCAGATGGTGAAGGAGAATTCTGAATGATCACGAGATCTTCCAGGATCAGAGACTCATTAGTGGAGCTGGTGTTCAGGACTGATGTTCAGTTACTCACTATGGGACAGGGGGTTCTCCTCCAGATGTGGAGAGATGAGACTCCATCGTAGAGGAGCTTCAGCTGAACACCAGAGATGCTGTTCTCTGTGAACAGATTAGATATTATAATATCAACAGTGTGATAAATACATTAATTACTAGTGGAACTACTGAAATAGTCATTTACCACAAGGAAATTCGATTATTATGTTTTTATTTATTGAAGATAAAGGAGCAGAGTTAGAAACACTCCTCTAAAGAAGTGTGGAGCCTTATTGAGGGGAGTTTCTGCCCTCTGTTTTTGTAAACATGAGGAATGAATATGCACGTTCTGGCCCGAGCCCCACCCGACGACCCAATTAAAACCCGACTTTTTTTTATTAAGTACAGTGTTAAAACTGAGTTTTTTTTTTTGGGGGGGCGTCTGTTTAAATGAGCAAAATCTGTTCAGAATGATGTTGAAGAAGATTGTATTAAGAACAGATTTCCAAAAGATTAAAACACCAACAATGTGAAATATGATCCACAAAAATTATGTCGGAATGACCTTCCTCTAATCTAATATAATTTAACATGGTTTAAGAATATAAAATACTTTCTTAACAAACAAACATTTAGCAAATAGCCTGTCCAAAAACACAAAAAAATGGCTATGCCCTGCACACTTATTGAACCAAACTAACAATCATTTAAAATGAATAATTAATTTATTTATAATTAATTAATAATTATTATAATTTCTAAAAATATAATTAACGATGTTTAAGAATATAAAATGCTTTCTGAACAAACAATTTTTTTTATTTTAAGCATATAGCCTTATTTTATAGCCTTTAAGCTTATAGCACTCTGCGCTTAACACACTCTGCAAAGTCGACACACGTGTTGTTTCTATCAACAACTAACTTGAATTAGCTCCATACCTCTGACTGTCCTTCGCATTGGACCAAATTTAGCTCACCTTACGTAATGTTTCTCCTCACTTCAGAGGGCTCCATTTTGTTGGCTATTTAGCTACACACAGTAGTTTACCAGCCGTAACTATAAAATAAAATATACTTGCGCACAGTAACTATTAGTTACTAGCTATATTTTTTCTGACATTTATATGGATTTATATTTATGCTTTCTACACTGACTTACTCCTAGATTAACATAGCAGATGTTTTGCCGTTTGAGAATTAGACAGATATACCTGATGCTTGTTCTCACTCATTCTCTCTCACATTGTGAAAGTACAATTTAGTGACAGTGCCACAATAATAAGATAAAAAGATGAAAGGACAATTAAAAAAAATAGAACATTTATTTAAAACAATAAACTTAGGTTCCTTACTGTATTAAATCTTTTTGCAACAATAATGAATGGCTAATTTTTAGCATGGTTAACTAATCCTGAATTCATTTCTAAAAGGAAAACAATGTTAAAACTGGAAAACACTCATCAATGTTACACAGCCACAAGCTCAAGTGTGGAACGTTAGATATAATTATGTACAAAAAATTATGCTTCTTAACTGTACCGCGGAGCTTTTTAACTGTACCGCGGAGTTCCCCTACTCTCGCGCGGAGCTTTTTAATTGTACCGCGGAGTTCACCTTCTGTCGCGCGGAGCTTTTTAACTGTACCGCGGAGTTCACCTACTCTCGCGCGGAGCTTTTTAACTGTACCGCGGAGTTCACCTACTCTCGCGCGGAGCTTTTTAACTGTACCGCGGAGTTCACCTACTCTCGCGCGGAGCTTTTTAACTGTACCGCGGAGTTCACCTTCTGTCGCGCGGAGCTTTTTAACTGTACCGCGGAGTTCGCCTTCTGTCGCGCGGAACTTTTTAACTGTACCGCGGAGTTCACCTACTCTCGCGCGGAGCTTTTTAACTGTACCGCGGAGTTCACCTACTCTCGCGCGGAGCTTTTTAACTGTACCGCGGAGCTCACCTCCTATCACGCGTCACCTTTTTTTTTTTTTTCTCCTGGCAGTTGTTTCTCCCGGCTGTGGACAGGAACCAGTGGAGCTTGTAGTTCTTTGGGCTAGACATAACTGCTCTAGGGTCATACCCACTTTTACTTCACTTGGTTTTCTTTCAAAGCAAGTCACAGGAGTCCAGGGTGAGTTCCCAAGCACTTCTTTCATTTATTAGCAGTTCTAAGCACTCAAACATAAATGTAGGTAGCATTCAGAGAACAGAGGGCAGAGCCGTGGATGTTAACTAGCCTAACACGAGGCGGAAAGAGAAAGAGAGAGTCGCGAATCACGAATCTAACATTGAACGATTCTGAATCGATTCTCATTAAAAAAATAAATAAATAAATTTGGGTGAAGCTACTGTCGCAGTGAACTCCGCGATACAGTTAAAAAGCTTTCACCACTAAGCAAACACTGGTAATTTACGCTGCTAGTAAATAAACAAGAGTGTTACTGACCAAAATAAACGCTTTAAGATATAAGTTATGCGTAAATATGTATAAGACAATAACGTTACCTGACAAAATCTGTTTAAATGACGTTAACAAACATCACTGTGACAACGCTAGTCACAGTTTCACTGCAGCAAAGGACGAGGACATGAATCACTTAAATAACCAGCCTGTACTGATTTCTGCCCCCAATAACCCTTTCAATAACCTCCAATAGCCTTTAATAGTCTTCAGTAGCCTTCAACAGTCTTACCTTGCAGCCGTGGTGTGTCCATTGAACTCCGTAGTTATAAACATCATGAGGTTAGCAGCGCGCTAACTGACCTGTTTATAATGTGACTCCGTGACTCCGTGACGGCTGCTCTAAACTGCTGCTGTTATCTGGTTGGGCTGAAAGATGAAGTGTAGAGAGCTGTATTATCCAGTTAGTGGGGTTAAAACCTTTATTTTCTACTTTGATTAATTTAAGAAAAGCTGAGCCCTGTAGCCCGTGGCTGGGCTGTAGCTCTGTGACTGGTGTAAAGACAGGGGCTTGTGCTGCTGCAGCTAGTGGTTAGTGCAGCTAGTGCAGCTAGTGGTTGGATGATGAACTGCAGCTTCCTGTGAGCGAGCAGCTTCTCCGGCCATCCACACACAGTCTGATAAACTGCTTAACCTGTAGGGGGAGCCCACGAGCACAAAATCTCAATCCTACCTAGTGGAGCTTTAAAGACTTACAAGTTGTAAATACTAAGTCAATGTTTTAATTAAGTACATCACCAATACAAAATTAGCACAACAAGAAAGTATACTTTATGGAAGTATACTGAAATACAGATTAAATAGGTAAAAATGTAAGTATACAGAGAAAAAGTATACTTTATTTATTCCACATATAACTTTCATATGTGGTCCTAAATCAGATACGTATTTGATCCACAGACATGCAACATGAATGTAACAATAGTATAACAATATACTAATATGGCAATAGTGTTATAGTAATATATAATAACAACAATAATAATAATAATAATAATAATAATAATAATAATAATAATAATAATAATAATAATAACAATAGTGTACTTATTATTACTAACTGTATCCGGACTAATTAAAGTATACTTTTCCTCCTTATATTTTACATTTTTACCTACTTAATCTGTATTTCAGTATACTATAAAAAAGTATACTTTATTTGGCTGTGCTAATTTTGTACTGGTGATGTACTTAAATAAAAATATATACTTAGTATTATTTTATAAAACTGTATAAAAAATGTTATAATAAAACTATACTTTTATAAAACAATTAATCGGAGCCTATATTTTTGCAAAAAACAACAACTGTACTTCAATGAAATTTGCTAACAAAACTGTGCTAATTAACATTGTATGTGTTGATACTACATTCATAACTATTTAGATGTTAAAATTATACTTTTAATATGATTTTAATGACCAGCTGGGCAGCTCACCCAAATATTCTTAAATTCTATTAAACAGTGTCAAAAATAACATATGACTAGTATATTCAGTATCAAACAAATAGTAATTAAGCACAAAATAGTTGTTCTAAAGTACACAACTTAAGTACAGACTTATTTCAGCTAAATTTAAGTATACTTTTTTTCTACACTGGAATAAAGCAGGATTTAGTTTCTTTTGTAATTGTTCCTTAATTTGACCACAAGGTGGCAGTGTTGGCACGTCTAAAGCCTTCACAGGAAACTGCGTGGCCTTCATCCCAAGCTATAGAATAGAATACAGTACAGAAAAATGCATTCAAACCGACCAGTCATTGGCAATAAAATCATGAATAGCTTATTCCGCTGAATTGGTGCCATTTCTGTCTCCAGGAAAATACATGTATAAATGTGCACACAAAATAACTTTAAAATACATTTTGTTATTAGGCATAGTATCTTCTAAATTAATTAAAATTAATTTAGAATATTAAAAACTATTTAGAGCATTTGTTACTTGTCCTCCACTCTCTAACTATAAACTTTACCATGAAATTGAATTATTAAATCAGAGATTTTTTTTGCATTGTTATGTGACTCCCATATATTCTTTAAAAATATATATTTTTCATAATAAATCCAGAATATTTAGGTTAAAATACACATTTTAGT
Organism: Astyanax mexicanus; assembly: GCF_023375975.1. NCBI lineage: Eukaryota > Metazoa > Chordata > Actinopteri > Characiformes > Acestrorhamphidae > Astyanax > Astyanax mexicanus. The sequence continues at coordinate 520,437 of NW_026040059.1, forward strand.
TGTGTTCCTGGGCTTTCACTCCAGTACATGTTTTGAATAGTTAAATATATGTGTTACAGATCCAGAGTTGAAAAAAGATTTAAAAAAAAAACAGCTCTGGAAAAAAATGAAGAGAGCACTTCAGTTTCTGAATCAGTTTCTCTGATTTTGCTATTTATAGGTTTATGTTCGAATTAAATTAACATTGTTGTTTGATTCTATAATTTGTCACATATAAGAGGGCTAGAAATTTAAAAAATAGAGTAGTTAGAGCTCATCTTCCAAAGGAAAACATATCAAACAGTCTTACAGGAAAAAATCCAGTTGGTAATTTTAAGTGTGGTAATTGTGTGAATTGTCAATATACTAAGAACGAAAAGCATTTTCCTCATCCAATACACAAATGTTTGGCTAATATAAAAGGCTTTATTACATGTGAAACTAAAAATGGTATGTATATGATCCAATGTCCATGTGGAAAAGTATATGTGTATATGTTTGATTATATTCCAGAGGTTTTCAATTCAGTAAAATCAAAGAAACTCATCATTTTAAGGTGCTCTCTTATTTTTTTCCCCAGAGCTGTATGTGAACATTTGAAAGTAGTCAAATAAATATCACCTCAATATATAAACAAATGCCAGCAGATAACTGCCCCTTGTATTCGATTGCAGATAATATGATCCCAATATATAGTTTTTGTTTTGTCTGCTTAGCTAAATTCACAACTTAATGTGTAGAACATTTGTATAATGCATACTTAATTAATTTTTTCTGACTTAATCCTTTCTTTTAGTAAACTTTACTTCATTTATTTTTTTCTGAATCAATCCTTTCTTTTAGTAAACTTTAGTTCATTTATTTTTACTGAATCAATCCTTGCTTTTAGTAAACTTTACTTCATTTATTTTTACTGAAACGATTCTTTCTTTTAGTAAACTTTACTTAATTAATTTTTTCTGAATCAATCCTTTCTTTTAGTAAACTTTACTTAATTTCCGCATACAGTTTTACTTAATTACAATTACTTAATTTTTACAATATTACTCAAATAATTTATGATACATAATATATTATAATTCCTGATAACTCAAAGATTTAATTTGTAAACAGACCAAGTATCACTGTCTCAACACATGAAATTATAATATATTATGGATGGCATGTTATATGCATTACATGCCATCCATAATATATTATAATTTCAGGAATTATACATTTTTTTATGTATCATAAATTGTTTAAGTAATATTGTATAAATTAGGTAATTGTAATTAGTTAATATTGTATGCAGAAATTAGGTAAAGTTTACTAAAAGAACGGATTGATTCAGTAAAAATAAATTAAGTAAAGTTTACTAAAAGAAAGGATTGATTCGGTAAAAATAAATTAAGTAAACTTTACTAAAAGAAAGGATTGATTCAGTAAAAATAAATTAAGTAAAGTTTACTAAAAGAAAGAATTGACTTAAGTTCAGTTCACTTATTTACTCTGTGTAACATTTAAGTCTCGAAACCGAGTTGAAGGTACTTAAATTTATCTAAAATGAAATTTAATTTAAAAAAAGCAAATGCAGAAAGTTGCAAAACTTTTTTAAAAGTAAATTTATCTCATAATTTTCTTTTTCAGTGTGGATCATTGCAGGATGACCTCAAGCTAATGTTTTATCAGAGCGTCCCGTTCTACTGGCAGTGCTTCAGTACAGAGACAGTGACTGTGTACAACTGACTGCTGGTGTATCTGCAGGAAAAGACAGAACGAAGGCATAAAGCCGTCCCAAAACACTGAAGTATAAAATGAAATTTATTCATGTTAGTTAGCGAAAAGTTGGAGTGTGAAACAAAAAAATAAAATTCTATACACTAGTATAACAGATATTAGTGTATAAACATCCTCAATAAACACTACTATACACTAAAATAGGAGACATTAGTCTATAATAAAAACACTCAATAAACACTCCTATTGTCACCCTAAAAGAGGATAGAGACAGGATGCAATTGCAGGTAGGCTTTATTCCACAAAGAGTTAGCAAGAAATGGTTACAGGCAAGGGTCGATAGATCAGGCAAACAGGAATATCACAGGCGTAAATCAAATGACGTGCTCAATAGGCAAGCAAAGGTCGATAACAAACTAGACAGATAGATAGATAGAAGTAACGCTCAGAACTTAGGCTGTGTCGGCAACTAAGACTTCGCAACGGAAGCACTGTGTGAGTCTCTTAAATACAAAGTGAAATTGCATACAGCTTGAGTGGGTGGGCCGGTGATCAGAACTCAGGCGACGTCGCACGCTGCTGTGATTGGAAGGGAGGAACCTCGGGGCTGACAGTACCCCCCTCTCCAGGAGCTGCCCTGACAGCGGGACGCCGCCGGCCCGGGGGACGACCCTGAGGACGCGGCGCAGGACGATCCGGGCGCCTGGCATGAAAGTCAGCAATCAAGCCAGGGTCCAGCACGTCTGCAGCAGGAACCCAACACCTGTCCTCCGGGCCGAACCCCTCCCAGTCCACCAGATACTGAAGACGGCCCCCACGAAGACGGAAATCCAGCGAGGAGTGGACAGCATAAGTAGACCCCCCTTCGCCATCTAGGGGTTCTGGGGTATTCCCCACTGGGACCACCTCCGCCAGTGGACCAGGAATCACCGGCCTGAGAAGGGAGACATGAAATGAGGGTGAGATTCTGTATGAACTAGGTAACAACAGTTTGTAAGTAACATCATTAATTTTCTTAATTATCTTAAAAGGACCAACAAAACGGGGACTCAACTTTCGACAAGGCAGTTGCAGGTTCAGGTCTCGAGTGGATAGCCACACTCTCTCTCCAGGATGGTACACAGGAGTGTCGCTCCGATGACGATCCGCCTGGCCTTTGTGACGGGCCTGTGTTTGATCCAGTCTGACATGCGCCGACTCCCACACCTCCTGTCCCAGCCTCCTCCTGTCCCAGGTTCCATGGGTACAATGGCGGCTGAAAACCCAACACGCACTGAAAGGGTGATAGGTTAGTGGAGGTGCTTCTCAGAGAATTTTGGGTATACTCTGCCCATGGGAGGAACCTGGCCCAATGCATAGGTTGGTCATGGCAATAGCTTCTAAGGAAGCGACCCAGTTCTTGATTCAGACGCTCTGTTTGTCCATTGGATTCGGGATGGCAACCAGAGGAAAGACTAACAGTTACCCCCAGTCTCTCCATAAAAGCCCTCCAAACTCTGGAGGTGAACTGTGGTCCTCTGTCCGAGACAATGTCTTCTGGAATGCCAAAATAATGGAAAACATGGTTAAACACAGTCTCTGCTACTTGAAAAGCACTGGGCAACTTAGGGAAGGGTATAAATCTGCAGGATTTGGAAAATCGATCCACAACCACTAGGATGGTAGTGAACCCCTCTGAGGAGGGTAAATCTGTGACAAAGTCAAGTGATAAGTGGGACCAAGGCCGAGAAGGAATGGGCAGTGGGACCAGTTTACCTGCAGGGGCATGTTTAGGGGTCTTTGAAATGGTACAGATGGTACAGGACTTGACATACCTCTCCACATCCTTGATCATGGAGGGCCACCAATACTTAGCTTGGAGGAGTTGATTGGTGCGTTGTATACCCGGATGACCGGTACCTACAGAAGTGTGAGCCCACAGCAACAGGTCATGGCGAAAATCCTCAGGTACATAAAGTTTCTCAGGTGGACATGACACTGGTACTGAAATTTCATTCAAAGCATTGCGAATGTCTTCATCTACCTGCCAGTGAATAGGGGCTATAAAAACTGTGTCAGGGACAATCGGTTCTGGGTGCTGTGGAACCTCACTGCTACAGAAAACCCTGGATAAGGAGTCAGCTTTGATGTTTTTGGAGCCAGGCCGATAGGTGATGTGGAAATCAAACCGGGTAAAAAATAGTGCCCACCTGGCTTGTCTCGGGTTCAGTCTTTTGGCCGTGCGAATATATTCCAAGTTCTTGTGGTCCGTGAAGACAACAAAGGGCAGTTTGGCTCCCTCCAGCCAGTGTCGCCACTCCTCCAGTGCCATTTTAACAGCCAGCAGTTCTCGATTTTCAATGTCTTAATTTCGCTCTGCCTCCGACAGCTTCCTAGAAAAGAAGGCACAAGGATACAGTTTAGGGGGTGTACCTTGTCTTTGGGAGAGGACTGCTCCAACACCGACCTCTGAAGCATCCACTTCAACCACGAATTGCAACTCTGGATTGGGGTGTTTGAGGATAGGAGCCGAGGTGAACCTGTTCTTTAAGTTTTGAAATGATTGTTCTGTGTCCTTGTTCCATCTCAGCTTCTTCTCTCCACCTCTCAGGGCTGAGGTGAGTGGGGCAGCAAGCACACTGAACCCACGAATTAACCTCCTATAAAAGTTGGCAAATCCTAGAAATCGTTGCAAATCCTTGATGGTGCGTCGTGTGGGCCAGGACAGGACGGCAGCAATCTTGGTTGGGTCCATCTCAATCCCCTCCTTACTAAGGATGTATCCCAAAAAGGCAACTGAGGATTGATGAAAAAGACATTTCTTGGCTTTGACATAAAGTTGATGTTGCAGAAGCCTTCTGAGCACTTCGCTCACATGTTGCACATGCTCTACAATGTTCCGGGAGTAGACCAAAATGTTGTCTATAAAAACTATTACAAAGCGTCCTAGCATGTCTCTGAGCACAGCATTTACCATGGCTTGGAAAACAAAAGGAGAGATAGATAGGCCATAAGGCATTACCAAGTACTCAAAGTGCCCAGTAGTAGTGCTGAAGGCGATTTTCCATTCATCACCTCTTCTTATACGAATCAGGTTGTAGGCACTCCTTAGATCCAATTTAGTGAAGATACTAGCTCCTCGCATCTGTTCTAGTGCAGCAGGAATCAAAGGGAGTGGATATGTATACTTCACCAATGCTGCATTTAACTGACGATAATCTATACAAGGCCTCAATCCCCCATCTTTTTTCTTTACAAAAAAGAAACCAGAAGAGGCCGGGGAAGTGGAAGGTCTGATGAAGCCCTGTTTGAGTGCTTCGTCAATATACTCCTCCATGGCAGCAGTTTCTGGTCGTGACAATGAATAAACTTTGGCTTTGGGTAGGGATACTCCTGTTTTAAGCTCTAAAGCACAGTCACACTCACGGTTTGGGGGTAGATTGGTGGCTTTTTTCTTGCTGAAGACCTCCTCTAAATCACTGTATTCCTTGGGGATATGTGGTGTGTGAGCTGAAACAGGGCTTTCAATAGTGGTGGAGGCTGCTGTAAGCTTAATACAGGTGGATTGACAGGCAGAGGACCAGGAGGTAAGTTCATGTTCATTCCAGGAGATGGCAGGATTGTGCTTCTCCAACCACGGAAGACCCAGTATGATCTTATGAGTAGGTGAGCTGGTGATTAACATGAGCAAAAGTTCCTGATGAACAGCTCCAACCGTGAGTCTAATGGGTTCTGTGATGTGACTTACGGTGCCCTTTCCTACTGGTCGTGAATCTATGGCCTGGATGTGAAGTGGAAGGTTAAGGGGTAATATGTGTAATTTTAGTTGGCGAGCAAATTCTTCATCTATGAAGTTTCCCGCCGCTCCGGAGTCGAGGAGTGCTGTGGAAACAAAAGAATTCTGGCAGTGAACTGTTACAGGAACCGTAAATGCTTTTAAAGAGAGCGTGTGTGGAGGAACACTTACCCCGCGCTGGATAGTAAGAGCTGAGCGGGGTAACTCTCAGTTTGGACGGGACACACAATCCTTGACTAAATGTCCAGCCTCTCCACAGTACAGACATAACCCATTAACACGTCGTCTAGTCCTCTCCTGATTAGAGAGACGTGTGGTGCTAAGCTGCATAGGTTCCGGAAAGTGGTCATTGTGGACAAACATGGGGTTTCGCCGCTCTCTCAACAAATTATCCATGCGAATGGCCAAGCTTATAGTTTGGTCCAGAGATAAGCTGTCGTCCCGGCAAGCCAGTTCCTTTTTAATGTCTTCAGTGAGACCTAGTCTAAAGGCTGTGGTGAATGCAGACTCATTCCAACCACTGGAAGCAGCTATGGTGCGAAATTGTAAGGCATATTCAGCCGCAGTGCGAGACCCCTGTTTCATAGTCAATAGTTTCTCACCACCCTCTCTGCTATCAGGAGGATGATCAAATACAGAACGAAATAGCTCTACAAAACGATCATAATTTTGAGTGACATCACCTCCACTCTCCCAAACAGCTGTAGCCCATTCAAGCGCTTTCCCTTTAAGCTTTAAGCAGAGGAGGGAGCTTGTGACGTACCAGGTGACGAGGTGATGTTGAGGGCAGAGAGGGCGGAAGTGAGGCTTCGAAGGTCGATAACAAACTAGACAGATAGATAGAAGTAACGCTCAGAACTTGTGTCGGCAACTAAGACTTCGCAACGGAAGCACTGTGTGAGTCTCTTAAATACAAAGTGAAATTGCATACAGCTTGAGTGGGTGGGCCGGTGATCAGAACTCAGGCGACATCGCACGCTGCTGTGATTGGAAGGGAGGAACCTCAGGGCGGACACCTATACACTAGAATAGAATATATTAGTATATAAACATCCTCAATAAACACTCCTATACACTAGAAAAGAAGATATTAGTCTATACACATCCTCAATAAACACTCCTATACACTGGAATAGGAGATATTAGTCTATAAACACCCTCAATAAACACTCCTATACACTAGAATAGGAAATATTAGTCTATAAACACCCTCAATAAACACTCCTATACACTAGAATAATAGGAGGTATTAGTCTAAAACATTCTCAATAAACACTTCTATACGCTAGAATAGGAGATATTAGGCTATAAACACCTTCAATATACACTTCTATACACTAGAATATGAGATATTAGTCTATAAACACCCTCAATAAACACTTCTATACACTAGAATAGGAGATATTAGTCTATAAACACCTTCAATAAACACTTCTATACACTAGAATGAGATATTAGTCTATAAACACCCTCAAAAAAACTCCTATACACTAGAGAAGGAGATATTAGTCTATAAACACCATTAATAAACACTCCAATACAGTAGAATAGGAGATATTAGTCTATAAACACCCTCAATAAACACTCCTATACAGTAGAATAGGAGATATTAGTCTATAAACACCCTCAATAAACACTCCTATACATTAGAATATGAAATATTAGTCTATAAACTCCCTCAATAAACACTGCTATACACTAGAATATGAGATATTAGTCTATAAACACCCTTAATAAACACTCCTATACACTAGAATAGGAGATATTAGTTTATAAACCCCCTTAATAAACACCCCTATACACTAGAATAGGAGATATTCGTTTATAAACCCCCTTAATAAACACTCCTATACACTAGAATAGAAGATATCAGTCTATAAACGGTAACACTTTACTTGGATGGTCATTTTTGACACTAAAGTTAGTGTAAACTAACTATCTTTAGTGTCAAAAATGGACCATCCAAGTAAAGTGTTACCGAACATTTATTTACAGTTCATTCAATGTATTTTTGCCTCTGTGATAAGACCAATATAACTGCTCATCACCAGCAGTGTATTACTGGTACCAGGGCTCCCTCCACATAATAAACACTGATTACTTTAATGTCGTTTTTTGTAGTAAGATTTCTTGTAATTAGTTCGCATTTTATCGTTTAAATTAAGTATCATTTTAATTACCCACATCTAGATGCATGTTTAACGTTTGATTAAATTAAACCATAGCATGTATACATGCTATGGTTTAACATGCAACTGCTTCATCAGCTGTTGTAAAAGAGGTGGTGTCTGATGTCACATGTATCAGAGAAGATATATGTGACATCAGACACCACCTCTTTTACAACTGCTGATGAAGCAGCATTATCAAGCAGAATCACATCGACTCAGCTCCGATACATCAGCTCACAGATGCCTGTGCTGACCTGGAAAGTGATGTGGAGAAACAGCGCCATCTACCCACCAAGAGAGTGCATAACCGAATGTGCTCTCTCTCGGACTCCGGCTGCTGATGGCGAGCTGCATGACTGGGGTTCAAACCAACGATCTCCTGATCATAACAGCAGTGCCTTACACTACTGGGCCATTTTATCTGTGTTTTCTTTTCCTGGACTCTTTACAGAATAAAACAAATACGTATCAGTGTTGCTGTGTTGCTTTAAGCTCTGTCTCTGTGTTTAAATTACCTGTTAAGAACTTACTGGAACTATTGGAGCTCCACCTGGATGATGTGAACAAATGAGAGCACAGAACATCTGCGAGTGACTGACAATGGCCCTGCCCACCAGTCTTCTCCACCAATGACTGTGTACAAGAACATAAAGGCAGCGTCTCTACTGTTCATTTCTCAGGGAAAGAGTGAGGGAGGGGTGAGTTTAGAGAGAGTTTAGAGACGCAGTTTAAGAGAAAGTGAAATAAGGTGTATCAGGTGATCAGGAGAGAAGATCTACAGAGGTTCGGATTATCTCGGTAAATTCATTACATTACATTACATTACATTTCATTTGGCAGACGCTTTTGTCCAAAGCCACTTACAATAATGAAGTACAAAAGTAATAGGAATTTAGATAACCCATTTTTAGATAGGGCTTAAAGGAGGTCGAAGGGAAATAAAGGGATAGAGAAGTGAAGGAGGGGAAGAAGGAAATGGGGTTAGAAGTAGTTAGTGTGTTAGAGGTGTTAGGAGAGTAAGTGCTCTTTGAAGAGCTCTGTCTTCAGGAATCTCTTAAAGATAGCGAGAGATTCTCCTGATCTGGTAGTGGAAGGTAGTTTGTTCCACCATTGGGGAACTCTGTATGAGAACAGTCTGGATTGCTTTGTGTGAGTGTTTGGCAAAGCGAGGCGACGTTCATTGGAGGAGCGCAGCGGCCGGGAGGTAGCGTAAGCCTTCAGGAGTGAGTGCAGGTAGGAAGGAGCCTGTTCTGTCATCACCTTGTAGGCGATTGTAAGAGTTTTAAATTTGATGCGAGCATCAACTGGTAGCCAGTGGAGCTCAATGAGCAGCGGGGTGACATGCGCCCGTTTTGGTTGGTTGAAGACCAGACGTGCTGCTGCATTCTAGATCATTTGGAGTGGTTTTACTACGCAGGCCGGGAGGCCAGTTAGCAGGGCATTGCAGTAGTCGAGGCGTGAGATGACGACTGCTTGTACCAGGAGTTGGGTGGCCTGTTGCGTCAGAAACTGTCTAATTTTCCTGATGTTATAAAGCGCGAAGCGGTAGGATCGAGCAACCGAGGCCACATGGTGCGTGAAGGAGAGAACTAAAAATTCAGAACTAAGGAGAATGTAGAAGATGGACCTGCAGCTTAAAGTAAGAAGATGTTGTGAGTGTTCCTCAGATACAGAACCGTTCTTTCAGCTCAGCTCAGGGTCGGATTACACCTGAAGAACCTGGATCAGATCTGGAGAGAGTCAGATGGAGAAGAGTGGATTTGTGTAAACAGAGTGTAAATATACTGTAATGTTACAAACTACAGCTCAAATAGGAATACATATACATGTTTAATAAATAGGATCATGTAGTTCAGATTGCCGGAGTTTCCGGAATTGCGTCATTACAGGTGTACTGCGGTAAAGGTACAGGTGTGTTGATGTGCAGTAGCGATGTTTGATCAACAGAGGGCAGAAACTCCCCTCAAACTCTGCTGTTGTATAAGCGTGTTTTTGTGCAGTAGCGCTGCTTGACCGGCAGAGGGCAGAAACTCCCCTCAATAAAGCTCCACTCTTCTTTAGAGGAGTGTTTCTAACTCTGCTCCTTTTTTTCAATAAATAAAAACATAATAATTACATTTTCTTATGTTAAATGATTATATTTCAGTAATGTTATAATATTAATGAATATTTTTATAACACTGTTGATATTATAATAACTGATTTATTCACAGGGAACAGCATCTCTGGTGTTCAGCTGAAGCTCCTCCACGATGGAGTCTCATCTCTCCACATCTGGAGGAGAACCCCCTGTCCCACAGTGAGTAACTGAACATCAGTCCTGAACACCAGCTCCACTTATGAGTCTCTGATCCTCGAAGATCTTGTGATAATCCAAAATTCTCCTTCACCATCTGAAGAGTCTTTGTGAAATCATGTGCTGCAGAAAGCATTATATTTAAAATGTAATTAAATTATTTTGCACAATTCAGATCAGCTTTATTGTCACATCAAATGAGTACAGGTGAACAGGTGAGTGAAAAACGTGGGCGCATGATCCCCACGTTGTGTTGTGAAATTTACAGTAAATAACAGGCAGTAATTGACAAGTAACTTACTGTGAAATAAAATCACAGTAACTAACTGGCAGCATTTAAACAGTATTTTACTGTGAACCAAAATCCAATCACAGTAACTAACTGGCTGAAACTTAACAGTTAGTTACTGTAAAAACAAAAATCAATGTTAAAAAAAAGACACAGCAGAGACACGGCAAACTTTTTAACATTTTTTTCCCTCAGTATGTGAAAAACAACAGTTTAATCTAATTGTTTTGCCAGACAAACTCTGAAGTCCCTTCAGAAAGTAACGACGAATGAAGTATATGAAGAATATGAATGGGTTTATATATGATGTTTTCCGCTTTACAGTTCTTCCAGTTTTCTGGCTTTTCTTGAACTTTTAGCTGCACTTGCTGGAGTCAGGATTCATTCTGACAAGAATCCAAACCGAAATGAAAATGAAAGTTAATATACAGAATCACCAAACTGGTTTGTTAAACACAGGATATTAATAAGAGGCTCTCAGGGCAAGTCAAAGTTTTTTATAGAAAAATAAAACTCTTAATTGAAAAATACAGGACAAACACAGAACATTTAAGAGCAATTTTTAAAGTTAAACAGGCAAGTCTGGCAAACATTTAAATCTAATTAAAATTTAGGTTAGCTTAGTTTTTTTTTTTTTTGCAACTTGCTTTTTCATCTAGCAGTCTTATTCTGATTTCAATACTTTGACTACTGTGACATAAAAAATATCATTAGATTTATATTTTAGTTAGTCAAGAGACAGCATTATGCAATATGATACTTACATGGAATTGTGGCTTTAGTGCTGCTCCACTTTTCAAACTTCTTCTTCTTCTTCTTCTTCTTCTTCAGGTTGTAGGTAGGTTGAATCCAACATGAATCTAAATTATTGTCCATTAGTGGATTATTACAGTGTATTACTGTGATTTTCTATAGTAGTAGGATTATTACTCTGAATTTCTACAGTAATAGGATTATTACTGTGATTTTATCATTTTCCAGTTAATTACTGTGGTTTTGGCTGCATTCAGAGTATAATACTGTAAACGTATTTACAGTAGTTAATTGTGCAGGAACACAGTATACTACTGTGGATTTCACAGCATTTTTGACAGTGTATATACAAATATATTGAATGTAAAATAGAATAGAATATAAATATACACTTAACATATTTACTTACATATTAATGTACACTATGAATTATTGGTCAGAATCGCGTCTATTATTAGCTTCTACATACTTTTCCAGTTTATAGATCATTTTCTGCAAACAGATCTGTGCCCTGTTTTTTTTTCTTTTATTTGTTTGTTGATGAATAGACTGAAGCTATAATATAAAAGTATGTAAGTGTGCTACATATATAAAACATAAAACATTTTTAAACAAAGTTGATGTTTGTTCGATCATATCAGTGGGCTTTGCTTAAGTGACAAAACTCAAAAATAACAAAACTGACAAATGAAAAAGTTGATTTAATCACCAAAAAAAGAAAAAAATAATAAACTTTTTGACTATGTTCACTGACAACCAGAGTGATGTCACTTCAGATCTGTGACCATGCTGACTGTATTAAAACAAACAAAAACGTCAAGAAATGCCTAATAATGCTTGTTGGCTCGTCAAAACTTGACAATAAAAGGAACAAAGAAGAGGGTATATATAGGCTGGGAATAATGTAAAATTAATGAATAATCAGGTTACTGAGACTAAGTAAGTGTCATTTGATGATTTTGGCAAAATTTGTCCTTAATGTCATTTTTTCCCTTCACACTACTTTTACTTAGTACTTAGTAGTTTTGGAATCAGTACTTTTACACATTTACTTGAATAAAAGTTTCATTTTATCTCTTTTACAGACTACAGACATCCACAGCAGAACCTTCAGAACCAGGCAGTGTGTCTGTGCAGAGCAACATGTCAATGTCAAATCCTTATAACTTCAGTAAAGAAGAAGATCCTTCAGAGTCTAGCTGTGTGTCTATAAAGAGTAACAAGTCACTGGTCAATCCTTATGACTTCAGTAAAAAAGAAGATCCTCCAGAGTCTAGCTGTGTGTCTATGAAGAGTAACAAGTCACTGGTCAATCCTTATGACTTCAGTAAAGAAGAAGATCCTCCAGAGTCTAGCTGTGTGTCTATGAAGAGGAACAAGTCACTGGTCAATCCTTATGACTTCAGTAAAGAAGAAGATCCTCCAGAGTCTAGCTGTGTGTCTATGAAGAGTAACAAGTCACTGGTCAATCCTTATGACTTCAGTAAAGAAGAAGATCCTCCAGAGTCTAGCTGTGTGTCTATGAAGAGTAACAAGTCACTGGTCAATCCTTATGACTTCAGTAAAGAAGAAGATCCTCCAGAGTCTAGCTGTGTGTCTATGAAGAGTAACAAGTCACTGGTCAATCCTTGTAACTTCAGAAATAAAGAGCCCAGCTGTGTGTTTGTGAAGAGCGACAACGCAGTTTTTGAACCTCCTGACTTGAGTACTGGAGAACCTGGTATTAATCCAAGGTGAGACACAAACTTGTATGACCACCATCAGACTGAAATGTATTTAGGTTTACTTCTTATTACAGCAGATAAAAGAGAGCATTCTGTTTACCATTAACATGAGTGATAATCCATATCACAGTGTGTGTAAGTCAGAATTGTATGATGTGGGTAAAAAGTGAGCTCTTGGATAACACTGTTGGATCTTTTGATAACGATATGAAACAATCAATTATACCTGGTTCATTACGACAACCTACATATATCATGCTTCCAATGAATATGTTTATCATAAAAATAAAAATATTTAATCAGCAATTACACACTTAATATAGTTAATGGCATCAGTCCCACCTTTTCTCCTTTGATTAAGATTATTATTTCTTTAATTGAATTAACTTTACACAAAATATTACATTGATAGAAAGATTTTCAGGACTGGGCAGTAGTCAGATACATGCACATTAAAAATAAAAGAGGCTTTATTACTGCAAACATCTAACAAATATCTACATTAGTAACAGCAAGAATGAAATGCTAAAGAGCAACATAACAAACAGATACAGAACCAGTCAACTGAGAAATAAGGGCTAGACATAGTGTTGCCAAATCCTCAGTAAGGAAAGTAGCTATTGGCTGTCCTAAAAGTCGCTAGAAGTCGCTAAATGACATCATCACCTAATTTGCATAATACATGTTTTTGAAGCTGTAAAGGATTAACATTGTGAGGGAGAAAAAAGTGAGTAAAAACACTCTAAATATGTTAGAAATGTTAAAAATGAACTTTAACAAATGAACAACTTCTGTTGCTTTTTAAATTTCATTAACCACGTTTTTATTTATTTATTTAAGTTTTCTTAAGTTTTCTTTATTTTTAAACCAGTTATAGACAAATTGTTCAATGGTTCAATAGATATTTAGCTTTTTACAAAGAGTCAGATACTGTGGAAGAGGTGAGTGACAGGCTATGTGGTGAATGAGGTGAGTGACTGAGACTGAGGGAGTTAAATTCAGTGATTTCTTTTCATGTCACACTGAAGACACATATATATTTATATCCTATATTTATATTGTAAATAGGGGGCAGGGGCAGTCAGTGCTGGCTGTGGGCACACGCGGTTTATTTACAGTGTGTTCGTGGAGCGGAGAAGGTATGTTCTGACTGTGAGAGACTGCACTGTGAGTGTTGTGGGCGGGGCTCATGGCACACGCTGCTCGCTGCGAACAGTGACTGAAGAGCATGTGTGTTCATCTCAGAGTCGCCAAAAGTCTCCAAAAGTCGCTTTTTTACAAAAAAAGTCACTAAAGGGTCTTAAAAGTTACTAAATATAGCGACAAAGTCACTAAGTTGGCAACACTGGCTAGACAAAAATCTAAGTCAAAAACAGAAGAAGAAAGTCAAAACCAATCAAAAACAAAAAAAAAGCTTAGTAATGTTAGAAGGTTAGCCCAAACTTGGCAATTAACTTAATAAAGGAGATTATATATAGGCAGGAAACAGGTGAAAACAACCAATATTCAGGTGCCTGAGACCAAGTGAGTGTCATGTGATCATGATCAGGAGTCATGTGGGTGTCAGAAGAATTATGAAAAATGAAGTCCGGATCAGCTTTGAAGACAGAGGGTAGCATAATAAAGATTTAGGAGTTTAAGAGACAAGAAGGTAAATGTTTGATCCAGTAGTGGATGAAAATAATATACGTTTTTTTTTATGTATTCTGTCATTTTAAAAGAGAAATTAATCAATTAATTATTAAAAGTAATTAATTTAGAATTAATATTAATTTATCTCCACACTATAACAGATTAATAAAATATAATACATGTAAAATATAATAGCAGTGACATAAAACACAAATAGCTAGTCTATTTTAAGGCTACTAAACAAACAATGTGTTTACTTTATTCTGAAAAACAGTATTTTCACTGTTCTGCATTTCAAGTCAAAAGCCTTTGTATTAAATGTTTCTACTTTGCATAGTTTATATGTTACTTTATAGAGTGTGATACTGGAAAATTAGTGAGTTCTGAAAACCTTATCTTCATATATTTGACATTTAGACATTTCATCTTTCTTAACAGGGGGAGGAGTGGTCTGATCCAGGATCAGTACAGTTGTGGAGTGTGTGAGCAGCTTCTGACAGATCCAGTCTCGATCACCTGTGAACACAGTTTCTGCAGACGGTGTATCAACAGCTTCTGGAACAGAACTGCTCTGTCAGGAGACTTTATCTGTCCCTGTTGCAGAAAGAGATCTAGAACACGTCCTGCTCTACATCCACACATAGAGGAGTCTATAAATCAGGATTCCTACCAACCAGTGGATGATGTTCTGCAGAGAATATTACAGAAACACAAAACCAGCATGAAGAACAAATACGAGAGCTTATATGAAGTAATCAAAACACCACAGAATAGAACCCTCCTGAACAGGATTTACACTCAGCTCTACATCATAGAGGGAGAGAGTGAAGGAGTGAATGAAGAACATGAGGTTCTACAGATGGAGAGAAAAAAAGGAGATACTTACAGAACACTCCAATTAACTGCTCAGATATTTTTAAACCTGTAGAAGATCCTGAAGAAAAAACTAAGGACAAGAACATTAGAGCTGCAATGGATAGTGGCCTCAGAAAAAGCAAAAGTATAGAAGATAAAGAGATCCGAACTGTTCTGACTAAAGGAATTGCTGGAATTGGGAAAACTGTCTCTGTGCAGAAGTTCATTCTGGACTGGGCTGAAGGAAAGGCCAATCATGACGTAGATTTCATGTTTGTGCTTCGGTTCCGAGAGCTGAACCTGATTATCAGTTGATCAGTACAGTCTTCATACACTTCTGTGTGCCTTCCACCCTGATCTCAAAGATCTGGACCCTAAGATCTATGATACATGCAGAGTTGTGTTCATCTTTGATGGACTGGATGAAAGTAGAATTCCACTGAACTTTGAGGAGTGTGAGAAAGTATCTGACATAACCATGACATCATCATTTGCTGTGTTGATTACAAACCTTCTCAAAGGAGAGCTGCTGCCCTCTGCTCACGTCTGGATAACCTCCCGCCCAGCAGCAGCCAATCAGATTCCTTCTTGGTACATCAGCCGTGTGACAGAAATTCAGGGGTTTAATGAGCCACAGAAGGAGGAGTACTTCAGGAAGAGGATCAGTGACCAAGACCAAGCCCAGAAAATCATCTCCCACATTAAGGCAGCGAGGAGCCTCCACATCATGTGCCACATCCCCGTCTTCTGCTGGATCTCAGCCACTATGCTTCAGCGAATCCCGAGACAGAGTGATACAGAAATCCCTAAAACTCATAAAAATGCTTATAGTAATCCAGAGGAATTGCTGGAATCCAACAGAACTGTGCTTCTGAAACTGGCTAAACTGGCTTTTAATCAGCTCATGAAGGGGAACGTGATGTTCTATGAAGAGGACCTGAGAGAGAGCGGTATTGATCTCACAGAGGCCTCAGTGTATTCTGGGATCTGCACTGAGATCTTTAGGGAGGAATGTGTGCTTTATCAGAGGAAGGTCTACAGCTTTGTTCATCTGAGCTTTCAGGAGTTTCTGGCTGCTCTCTATGTGTTTCACTGCTACTTGATCAAGAAAATGAAGGAGCTGGAAGTTTTTAATCCTTGGTTCAGTAGATGGACTGAAAAAGATCCACTGGATAAGCTCCTGTGTGTAGCATTGGACAAAACCTTAAAGAGCCAGAATGGACACCTGGATCTTTTCCTCCATTTCCTGCTCTCACTGTAGTCCAATCAGAAGATCCTACAGGGGCTCCTGATCCACACAGAGAGCAGCTCAGAGAGCATCAAGAAAACAGTGCAGCACATCAAAAAGAAAATAGAAGATGAAAAGCTTCCTAATGGCAGGCCTGTTGACCTGTTCCTCTGTCTGACTGAAGTGAATGACCAGCATTTATCCAGAAAGATTCTGGAGTTCCTTAAATCAGAGAAATCAGAGAAACGTTCAGAAAATATACTGTCTGCTGCAGAGTGTTCAGCTCTGTGCTGCATGCTGCAGATCTCAGAGGAGGTGCTGGATGAATTAGACCTGAAGAAATACAGCAGATCAGAAAGAGCTTACATAAAACTGATTCCAGCTGTAAACAACCGCAGAAAGGCTCTGTGAGTATCAAAATTGATATAATGTGTTTAGTGTGTATACCCTTTCTAATGGATGCTACATTTATCTGTTTAAGTGGCAACCACTGCTGATGCAGATGTGCAAATATGCACACAGTGTATCTATTTCCTGTAGAGATTAATTATATGTCTGCAGGACACAAAACATATGGGAAAAAAATGTAATTTCTGGTTAATTTTATCCATAAATCTTATTAGAATATTCATGTGAAGCTTTTCTTCATTGTTTGACCTGTACTATGTTTCTTCTTATTTTGCAGACTAGCAGACTGTAGTCTCACCATAGTACACTGTGAAACTCTCTGCTCTGCTCTGAAATCAGAAAACTCCTTCCTGATAGAGCTGGACCTCAAAAAAAAAACCTGCAGGATTCAGGAGTGGAGCTGCTCTCAGCTGGACTGAAAGGTTCACACTGTAAACTGCAGACACTCAGGTGAGCTTTCCTGTCAATTAGGGGTGTGCCATAGAATACCATACACAGTATCATCTTTATTTGAAACAACATTTTTTTTTGTTATTTGTTGTGAAGCTTTAAGAGTTTTTTTAGGATAATTAGTTCAACACTTCTAAACTTTGTTTCTACTGAATTTTTTAAAATGTTTATGTGAAATCTACATTTTTAAAATAAATATAGTGTTTTGTCATATTTCCAAGAATACCGTTTCCTACCTCTGCTGTCAAAACATTAATAAAAGAGGGGGAAAAGTTAAATGCTGTAACAGTTTACTCTAAACTCAAAATAACATTGTAATTTTACAACTGTCCTGTAATTGTTACGGTTACATGTAATTTTATAATATTTTATAAAACCCTTATTATGTGTTTTCTAGCACGGCACATTTTGTTGTCGTTCAGGAGAGAGAAATCTGCTGTATGGTTGCATAAAGGCACATATTAAACAAAGCCAAATGATGAGCAAATGCCAGTACATTTGTCATAAATGCAAATGCTAAATTCTTCAGTACAAATCTTCCATTCAGATGTTCTCTTTTGTATGTATTGTAGGATGTGTTCACTCCAGTGTTTTGTTATTAACCTCAGAATGATGTTACTTTTTTAAGCTGTTTGATATATGTGTATGATGTATTTACATTATTAAGGACCAAACAATATAAAGGGCCAAGAAGAGCCATTTCAGCTCCGTCAAGTTACAGGAACTGTTGGGGGAGTAGGGGTGGACAGCACTAATTAATATAACAAAAAACTTAGTTTTATAGTTTAAGCCCTTATCATTCTCTGAAAATAGCCTCTTTTATTGTAATATTTGTTTAACTTTGGCAGACTGCCATTCTGTCATCTTGGTGAAAAGACGTGTGAAACTTTGGGATCAGTTGAAAAACTCCTCCCTGAAAGATCTGGACCTCAGTAACAATGATCTGCAGGACTTAGGAGTGGAGCTGCTCTCTGCTGGACTAAAGAGTTCACACTGTAAACTGCAGACACTTGGGTCAGTGTTTCAGTTAATTTCTTTGTGAATGTTAAATATTAAACTCTAGCATTAAATCTTAAAACTAATTATTAAAGAATTAAGAAATCAAATATAAACATAGTTAACACATCCCATGCACACCTTAAAAACTGCTGATATGAGATATGCATTTCTTTGATATATTTTCTACACTCTCTAACTCTGTATTGTAATGATGATGTTAAACATAATTTTTGCTATTGAATTTCAAATTAAATTATTTTACTGATAGAATGTTAAAATTTTCATTCAGATTTTGTCTTGTAATAACAATACTTTTTGTTTTTCTCTGCAGATTAATATATGGTTGTATGATCACAGAAGAAGGCTGTGTTTCTCTGGCTACTGCACTGAATTCAAACCCCTCCCACCGGAAAGAACTGGATCTGACCTACAACCATCCAGGAGATTCAGGAGTAAAGCTGCTCTCTGCTAGACTGCAGGATCCACACTGCACACTCAACACACTCAGGTATGGACAAATCATAGGTGCATGTGTATGTGTGTGTGTTGATTGCTTTTTTCAGTAAATATGCAAAATTTTTAATTTACACCCTGCAACCTATTTTAGAGGGCTTTTAATACACAAAAAAAATAATTAATTCATTAGAAAGAAACGTGAAATATAAGAAGTGAATTTCTCTTTTTCATTATACTAGTATAATTAGTATATGAATAAAGTTCATAATATAAACATTGTAAAATTAGTGACCTGGTTTGGAATCTGAAAATATTGCATTACATTATGTTACTCTATGTGTAATTACATTTCTGAATTTAACAGAATTACAAAAAAACTTTACTGTAGTGATAACTGTTTCAGTAACTACATCAGCATAACTGTACAGTGGGCAGTTATTGGAATGTTGAAAAAAACAGCATATTATCATAGCTTTGGACACATTTTTAGTATTTAAATGTATGGCATGTATTCTGCGCTTCTACAATTGTATGGAAAACTTCAAGCACCTTTGCTGTGTAGATATTATTGTACTTTTATAGATGATACTTATAAATGTTTCTTCTCTTTATAAAATGTCAAAAGCCTATTTAATATGAATATTTAAAACAGAATATTTAATATGGCACCTCATGGCAAAGAACTCTCCTCTCTGAGGATGTGACAAATTTGGTGTCAGTTTGTTTGACATGAACTGGTGCTGTGTATCACCAACTTAATTTGGTTCTCATTATAGATACATAACTTGTCTATTTACTTGTTTGTGCTTATTTTATACAACTTTTATCATTACTACATTCTGTTTGTGTTGTGTGTCTAGGGTGGAACATGGAGGGAAAATCAGAATCAAACCAAAGAAATCAAAGAAATGTAAGTACACACACACACTCTACATACATACAAAAATACTCACATACACTCTCTATCTCTCTGTATCTCTTGAGTGTGTGTAATGTGTGTTCTTGTGTTTTAGATGGCTGTGATTTTACACTGGATCCAAACACAGTACACCCTAGTCTAGGGTGACCTAGTGAGGACACCCTAGTTAGGACAACAGGACGGTGATGAGAGGAGAGAAGCTGCAGTCGTATCCTGATCATCCAGAGAGATTTGATAAGTGGGAGCAGGTTCTGAGTAGAGAGAGTGTTACTGGGCGCTGTTACTGGGAGGCTGAGTGGAGCGGCAGAGGAGTTTTTGTATCTGTAAGTTATAAAACCATCAGCAGGACAGGAGAAGAATCAAACTGTCGGTTTGGAGGAAATATAAACTCCTGGTGTCTGAGCTGCTCTGATTACAGTTACTCTGTTCATCACAATCTGAACTACACTAAACTCCGCCCTCCTCCCTCTGGCTGTAGGAAAATAGGAGTGTATGTGGACTGTCCTGCCGGCATTCTGTCCTTCTACGGCGTCTCCTCTAATACACACACACTTATACACATTCAGCACCACCTTTACTCAGCCCCTCTATGCATGATTCACTATTCATGAAGACTCCTCAGTGTCTGTGTGTGAGATAGATTAACCTTCCCTCTGTTTGTGAGCGTGAGTATGAGAGAGTATGAGTAAGTAGGACTGTAAGTGTGAGTATGAGTGTAGTGATGTCAGGGCCCTGGTCATATCACCACCTACTCAAAACACTTGAGAACATAAAACACAGACATTGATAAGATTGACATAGTACTTACCTGGTTCCTGAAGGAATGGCAGCGCACGAGCCACCAAGGTTCTTAAGGACTTGGTAGAGAACAAGGGTCTGAAAAAAAGAGGAAAACAATGTAAAAACATCTGAACATTGCATAATATACTTTCCTAAAAGTCCAAAGTGTTGCATGCATGTATTCTATTATGTAAATAATTTAAAATAACTCTTGCCCACCTGCTTGCAATGTAATTATCTAATGGTTTAATATGGGGTGAGCTATTTGAGTATTTAAGAGCAGGTGGGCACGCTAAAGGGGGTTTCTCTAGATTAAGCATGACTTTATGCCGATAGGAAATTGTTGGATTGGGAGCACTTTGAGCAAGTTGCTCAAGTGTCGAGAAGGTGGTAGCTACAGTGCCACTGTAGCAGATAGCTTGGAAAACAATTCTTCCTCTCTCTGTCTATTTTGCCTTTGTCTTCCTCACAGAGTTGAGGAATGCCAAGTAATTTCCCTTCATCTCAATGTGAAGAACTTCAAAAAAGTAACCGATCAATGGCCAATCCAGTTTACAGCCCATTTTTTCTGGGCCAGGTTTAAAACTAACCATAGTATTAACACTCTATGTCAGCAATTGAGTTTTTCAAAACAACAATCATAAAAGCATTATGGATAGAATGTTTACTTCTCTTCCACCCAATTGAGACTAGATAAGACTCCATAAAAGCACCATAAAATTTACACACACACACAAACCCTTCAAACCACAAACACTCTGTGACCCTTCAATGAAATTATCAAACTGTTAGAAATGTGATGTGCAACTCTGTCGGAAAGGAACTTTCTTGGAGCAGTACTCTTCACAACAATGTTTTGTATTGCTCTTAATTTTCCACGAATCAAGACACATTCCAGTGTTTTGAAGGACTTGTAATCAAATCGTAATCCTAAGGCTTTTCCTTTTTAGGATATGCACTGATATGCAACTTAATGTGTAAGGTGATTGGGCCTTAGTGTAATGCCACAAACTCAGGGAACATATCATAATCTTAGGATCAACATGCCATTAGGGGGCACACCTCAAATAAGAAACTGGGACACAGCAGTTTAGTGCAATGTGTTTTCGGGAAGCAGTGTAGATGTCACTTTTAGCTTACGGCTGTAGCTGTTTTTTTTTTTTTTTTTAGGATTAATGATTTTTGTTAGTAATCTTTACGAACAGTTATTTTTGACTAATTAAGTTCAGGTCAAGCTTACAACGCTGACCTCACCAAGGTCCGAGTGCATTAGCACTATTAGTCAACTAAGTTTTTTATCATTTTTTTTTAAATACTTGTGTTATGGAGCTTTTTCTGGTTTACTAAGGGAATCACCTCATTAACCAACAGCAAGTTTCTGTCATGAAGTTTGAACAGGAGTCACACGGCCTGCCACTTGGAGCATCCACCAGAGAAAGCTAACTCTGGTCATTTGGATTCACCATCATTTTTCCTGGAGGTACACAAGGGAACCTCCTTGCAGTGTGAGACAGTAGTGTCTCAGCCCCCAAAACCAGTCAACTCAAAGTAAAGCGCTGGTTATTATCTCTGTTCTCTGGTGGCATTCTGTTGGTTGGTCTAGCTTGGTTTTCTGGTTAAAGTATTTTTTTTTTTTGCATACAGTCGTCACCCTTTTGAGGTCGTTTGGCGAACCATTGTGAAGCTCCGTAACTCTTAACAATCCATTACTATTAGGAGGCTATTAAGTTTAGTTGGTGGCATTTTATAACCTTTAGTTATTTGTAGCTGGTAGTATGGTGTTGAAGTAGATTTATTTATGAGTACTGGTTGTTTTTTATTTGGGTTATCTTAGTGAGCGGGAGTCGCCCTTATATCCTGTTTAGTATTGCCTTTTTATAGGAGCATAGTTATTCCTATATGTGGTTTTTATTACCTTTTTTATGGTGGTGTTTTGTACTCATGTTTTTTTTATTCATGTTATGGTTTTCTATTGTCTTTTATAATTGACATATTTTGTTCTTTGTAGGTTGTTGGTTTTGTATTGGATTTGATTGCTTATTCACGTATGCTACAGAAGGTATTGTTGTTGTTTATCATCTGTGTGGTTATCTTTCTGATCTCACATTGTATCTGAGCTATAATCTCTACCCAGCCATTATGTCTATATGTATACAGTATGTGTGGTTTTAATTAACATTATTTTGAGTTATGTTGAGTTGGTAGCATCCTGCATCCGCTTATCTTCACACTACCACAGTGAATATGAGTGTAAGTGAGTGTGTGATTGTGAGTATGAGTGTATATGAGTGTGAGAGAGTGAGTGTGAGTGTGGGTACGGAAAGTATTCAACCCCCTTTAAATTTTTCAACATGGAAACTCCACCCAGATAGGGACTTCAACCCAAGACCCCAGTGCTGGGAGGCGAATGTGCCAACTACTAAGCCTCTCTGTCGTCCACAGTGGATTCTTCTTTACCTCTTTCACCAAGGCTCTTCTCCCACAATTGCTCTGTTTGGCTGAACGGACAGGTCTAGGAAGAGTTCTGGTCGCCCCAAACTTCATATATTTAAGTATTATGGAGGCCACTGTGCTCTTAAAAACCTTGATTGCAGCAGAAATTCTTTTGTAAGCTTGGCCAGATCTGTTTCTCGACAAAATTATGTCTCTGAGCTCCTTGGGCAGTTTCTTCCATCTCACGATTCTCATTTTTTCTGACATGCAAAGTGTGAACTGTGAGGTCTTATATAGACAGGTGTGTGCCTGAACTAATCAAGCACAATCAGTTTAATTAAACATAAATACGCATGTCACAGCAAAGGGTCTGAATACTTATAACCATGTGACATTTCAGTTTTTCTTTTTTATTAAATTTGCAAACAAATCTACATTTCTGTTTTTTTTCTGTCAAGGTGGAGTGCTGAGTGTACATTAATAAGAAAGAAAAATCACTTTTTTGATTTTAGCAAATGGCTGCAATGAAACAAAGAGTATACAATACAGGCCAAAAGTTTGGACACACCCTCTCATTTAATGCGTTTTCTTTATTTTCATGACTATTTACATTGTAGATTCTCACTGAAGACATCAAAACACATGTGGAGTTTTATGTACTTAAAAAATGAGCTGTCCTCCACAGTCACCGGACCTGAACCCAATCCAGATGGTTTGGGGTGAGCTGGACCACAGAGTGAAGACAAAGGAGCAACAAGTGCTGAACACCTCTGGGAACTCCTTCAATCAAGACTGTTGGAAAACTATTTCAGGTGATCTACCTCTTGAAGCTCATTGAGAGAATGATGCCAAGAGTGTGCAAAGCAGTAATCAGAGCAAAGGGTGGCAATTTTTTCAGTTATTTCACCTTTTTTGTTAAGTACATAAAACTCCACGTGTTCATTCATAGTTTTGATGCCTTCAGTGAGAATCTACAATGTAAATAGTCATGAAAATAAAGAGAACGCATTAAAAAAAAGAGAAGGTGTGTCCAAACTTTTGGCCTGTACTGTAGTATATACCTATACAGTCTGAGAAACTAATTCAAAAACTGAAATGGTCCCTTAATTTTTTTTTCAAAGCTGTATATATAACAGTGCAGGAAAATCACATGCATATAGTAGAGACTCTGTCCTTCTTTCTCTTTTCTGGTTGTTTTTCTTCTGTTCCCCTCTGTTTTTGTTTCTTTCACTACACTGTAGCTGTATGTATGTATAGTATCCTCAATTATCATATATTTAACAACTAAGTTATAATCTTAACCTGATCCTGGCCTGCTGTAAATGTGATTTTTTTTTAATGTTTTTGTTTTATGCAACTAAAATGTTAAAAAAATTACCTTAATGTGTATGAATGTAGCTTCTAATATTGATGCCTTATACAAACAGTTTATTATATTATGGTTTTATTACAAAACGCATTTCTACAAAGCATCTAATCATAAATAAATAAAATTTAGAAATAAATAAAACTAGCCACAATCTGAGTGTGAAGTGACAAAGTATATAAATTAAATAAATTAAAGTAAATCATGAATATTAAAGTTGATCTGTAATATTTAGTTGAGTACCTAGCAGCAGACTCTTTCCACAGAAGTGCAGAGGAAAGAAGAATAGCTGCTGCTGTTTGGAGATTCATCCTGTCTCTCAGGTAAGTGTGCTTAACTTTATTGTGTAAACAGAGCTCACGAGCACAACGCACTAGACCTGATGACGTATGTTGACTATAAAGCGTGTCCTGAAAGTGCTGCTGTATAAGCTTTCTTATTGGTTAAAATGCTGCTCAACGAGAGAGCTGCCTTTAAAGGTAATGACTACCTAGGCAGCTGCCTTCAGAATGGAACACACCTAAAATATTCCCAGAAGAAATGATAGAAGATGAGTTTACTGTCCCAGCATCAACTCTTTATCTATTATCTTTAGTAAAATATGAAATATAAGAGATTATCCAATGAGAGAATGATTCCTCTAGTTGTTTTAATGCTATTTAAACACTGGACACAATAAACTGTGGTAATGGTTATACAGTGGTTTAATAATAATAATAATGCTATAATAGTATACAGTAACAGTGAATAATGGGTAAAATGTATTCTTTTAATTATTATCTAGTCTCTTTAGTAGATTGTACTAC
Organism: Astyanax mexicanus; assembly: GCF_023375975.1. Lineage (NCBI taxonomy): Eukaryota > Metazoa > Chordata > Actinopteri > Characiformes > Acestrorhamphidae > Astyanax > Astyanax mexicanus. The sequence continues at coordinate 545,475 of NW_026040059.1, forward strand.
ATCAAGGGTACAGTCCTTGTTTTTCTACATCCAGAATATTAAAATATTGTTCAGAATACTCTGATAATGCTGAATCATGAACTCAGTGTCATGAATCAAATCGAATCCTGGAGTGAGTTTATTAAACACCCTAAAATCTCCTGCCGTACAGCTACAAAAAAATATATTTCGCCAAGATAATGACCTCAAAATATTTATCTCAGAATTATTTATATTTAATTCTGAGATAATTATAATAGAGATAATCATGTCAGGATAACTATCTCAGAATATTTTCTGGACAAAACTACATTTGCACTGTAGGGGGCAGCATTCCCCTTTTCCCCATTTCGACCTGTTTTCAATAGCCACTGATGTTTTTATTCCCTAAATTGAGCTAATCTGATAGAAACTGCTCACTGTGTAAAACTTTATTTATATGAACTCCTTAAAAATATCCTGACATAGTTCTGAGAAAAAAAATGAAGTGAAGATAATTAGGATAATAAGTGGTTAGGTATATATGAATCAATAAATCAATCAGTTTTCAACCTTTATTTAAATTCTGAGTACATGTAAATCAAGACAAGTCAATACATAGAACATACATTGACAATGGCAAAAGAAGTGGAAGAAACAAATATAAATAAAATAAAACATGAATCGATAAAATACAGTATCTAAAAGTACAAAAATAACCAATATAACCTCAGATCAACATTATGAGTAACTAAATAGGCTGATGTTTTGCTATTGTATAGCTGACTGTTACTAGATGTTTGGTTTTGCTAGGCATTTTCTAAGATGTTGCTGGATGGTTCCTATTGTGCTGCTAATAGGGTTTTTGAAGTGCTGCTATGGTATAGCTGTTTGTTGCTGAAGTGGTCCTAGTTGGTTGGTAAGGTGTTGCTATGGTATAGAGGGCAGTGGTTAAAACGTAGCTAGGCTTTGCTAAGAAGTAACACCTCAGCAACCCACGAGCAGCACTTTAAGAACCACACCATAGCAACCACCTAGCTATAGCCCAGCAACTACTATTCATGTTTAATGCCTAAGCAAACACATAGCAACCCCTTTTTAGGTACAGTAATCACAGAGTACAAATCTGATGTAAATGAACAATACAATTAGTAAAAATTATAGAAAATGTAAAAAAGCAGTGACACAAACAATACATAAGTAAAAAATGGAAACAAAATTCTAAATGAAACATGAAACAATAAAATATATTTAAGCAGTAACTAAAGTAAAACATATTCCACAATCATATCAAATATTTACTATAGTAAAATAAATCAGTGTAACAGGCTGTGTGGAGGTGGGTAGAGAGGTAGGTCTGGTTTTACAGATAGGAATTAAACCTAGTCCTGAACTACACACCATTCCACAGTGTCACCCCCTCCTTCTGCATGTTCAGACTGCATATCTAGAACATATCCAGATCAATTATTCATAGTGTGAACAAAAAAAAAACATGGACTCTGATTTTAGCTAATCTGATCCAGATTACAGCTGAAGGTGGTTTGAAATGCAATTACAGTCAGATTTGTTTCAGATGCTTAGAATCCTCAAACAGCACTTCATTGTCTCCTGCACCAATCATAACACAACAAAAAACGACATCATCAAATCCACAATGATGGAAGTGGCACTGCTGAGTAACATCTTTGAATAAAAATGCACTTCATTTATGAGTAGAGTAAAACTGCTGAGATACATAAATGATTGTTCATTAGTCTGCTGGAATATAAAAAATGTTAGTAAAGTTTATATTAAATATTGTTCCTTAAAAAGGCAAGATGAAAATTAGGCTATTTAATTTATGATGAAAAACAAAAATTAATGAAAATGAAAGAAAATAGCAAAAATGTATGTAAATCAACGAAATCTGAGAAAAACTGAGTTGACATTCATTAAGTTTGGTGCATCTCTATTAATAATGCACTGCATGTTTCTAAGATCGGTTTAATCTGCCTCTGGTGGAAACGCCAGGGAGATTTGAGAGCAGTGTAAAATTTACTTTTGTATCAATAAGAAGAAGAAAACATTCTCACACTCACTCACCAGGGCTTCAGAGTGCGAACAATTAAATTTAAATTTGCACCATTGCGACAAGCCATTCAAGAGAAACAAAGTCTCTTTACCGAAAACAAATAAAAAATGACCAAAAATGGCATAAGTACCACAGTTTATATGAACTATGAAGTCTGAACTAAGATCTTTCCAGGAAACCTGCAACAATTCACACATTTTGCAATAATATGCCAAAAAATTAAGGTTCTGACCAAAATCATGCTATTAATGTGTTATTTAAACTATGTGAATTATGACCACCCACATTAATATTAGAATAATAATTAACAACTAAGTTATTTATATGCAATTACTTTTTAAATATATATAATTAGGCAATGCTTTTATAAAAAAAATATTAGCATTTCCAGTGAATGTATAATCTATGAAACATAAAATATATATATTAAACACTGTAATCAAAATTAGTCCAGTTTTTTAGTGCCTCAGTAAGATAAAAATGTGAAAGAGGACGCATGACGATGGACTGTCTCGTGTACACAGGCAACAGTTCAAATATCATTTCTTTCAGTTAAAATTATGCTCTATTTGTATAAGGGTGATGAAAGCTCTCGGGATTTAGGAATTTATTTATTAAAACACTGAAAATAATTTTATGATGTTTTTTTATATTTGTTTGAGATTAAGACTAAAATAATATTGTATTTTTCATAGACATAAACTTATGTGGGAAAAAAATATACACATGTACCCAGTGATGTCAGTAACGCGTTACTCTAATCTGACTCTTTTTTTCAGTAACCAGTAATCTAACGCGTTACTATGTCCAATGCAGTAATCAGATTAAAGTTACTTATCCAAGTCACTGTGCGTTACTCTCTCTCTCTCTCTCTCTCTCTCTCTCTCTCCACCTCACACACACACACACACATCGCGTAATCCATAAAGTAACTAAGTTTTTTTTAAGGAGTAATCAGTAATCGGATTACTTTTTCAAAGTAACTATACCATCACTGCTCTAGGCTGTGTCATATATGCTTATCAGTTTAACCCTCTATTGTTTCCTGGGCTTGTAGAGCTGATGTCATGTAGGATTTTCTGGTATGAGAGAGGCAGTCCGTTATGATCAACAGGAAGCCAGGTATGCGCCGGTCGCTGTCGACGTCCAGCAGGGATGAAATTATTCGCTGGTTTAAAGAGAAGCAGACCCTGAGAGTTTGTTTACAGCAAGGCGAGAGTCGAGTTGCCCCCTGGTTTCATGGTGAGTTCAAAGTGTGGGCCATCTGTGAGCTTTAATCCAAGAAAAACCTCTCTCTCTCTGTCTAAGTGTTCTGCTTATAATTACTGGGTTTGTTATTATTATTATTTCAAAGGATTAATGCTATTTCTTTATATTTGTTTGCAATATTACTAACATAATAAATAATTATCTTACAGTCAATAAATTGAAATACGTGATTAAACGTTTTTGATTTGAGCTCTTTCTCTTTGTACACAGGTATTATTACTCGTGAGGAGGCGGAGGATTTGCTGAAGTCAGGCAGCGCTGGAAGCTTCCTGGTCCGTGTTAGCGAGAGGATCTTTGGATAATCTTTCTTACAGAACATAGTCTATGACTCCTGCAAGTTTGGGCAAATTTCACTGTATTGTTTATTTTATATTAATTGTTTTTTTTATTCATGTTTAAAATTAAATTTCTCATGATTTTCCCATAATGCCAAAACAGGTCCACTACCATTTGAAAGAGTCTGTCCTAGGCTATCACCTCTGCAAGTTTGGGCAAATTTCATGCTTAAAATTAAATTTCTCATGATTTTCCTATAATGCCAAAACAGGTCCATGACCATTTGAAAGAGTCTGTCCTAGACTATGACTCCTGTAAGTTTGGGCAAATTTCACTGTATTGTTTATTTTATATTAATTTTTTATTTTTTTTTTACTCATGCTTAAAATTAAATTTCTCATGATTTTCCCATAATGCCAAAACAGGTCGATGACCATTTGAAAGAGTACAACATAGGCTATCACCTCTACAAGTTTGGGCAAATTTTACTGTATTGATTATTTTATAATAATTTTTTTTTTTTTATTTATGCTTAAAATATTTTTTTTTCATGATTTTCCCATAATGCCAAAACAGATCCATGACAGTTTGAAAGAGTCTGTCCTAGGCTATGACAAGTTGTACTGTTTTGTTTATTTTATCTTATCTTCATTTTGTTATATTCTATTTTTATTGTATTATTTTATTTTGTTGTCTTACTTTATTTATATATCTATTTTAACAACAGCTCTTGGGTGTAAACTGAATCGTGAGATCACAATTTCGTTCCACCTCATGAACCACATGTGATACGAATGACAGTAAAATCTCCTTGAATCCTTGAAAACAGGTCCAGTACCTGTAAAATAAACAATACAGTGAAATTTGCCCAAACGTGCAGGAGTCATAGCCTTGGACAGACTCTTTCAAATGGTAGTGGAACTGTTTTGGCATTATGGGAAAATCATGAGAAATTTAATTTTAAGCCTGAATAAAAAATTATAAAATTAATATAAAATAAACAATACAGTGAAATTTGCCCAAACTTGCAGGAGTCATAGACTATGTTCTGTAAGAAAGATTATCCAAAGACTCTTTTAAGAGGTACTGGATCTGTTTTGGCCTTTTGGGAAACTCATGAGAAATTTAATTTGAAGCATGGATTGAAAAAGTAATATTAATATAAAACTCTCTCTCTATCTCTCTCTCTCTCTTAAAAACCGATGGGATTGTTATGGTATTATATCAAATAGATAATGTACTGCACTAAATCTACAGTGAGGTGAGTTATTTTAATCCGTTTTCTTCTCGTTTCTGGGCTTAATGTATGTCTGAATTAATATAACCGACTGAAACGTGTCTGTCTCTCTCTGTGTTTTTTAGCGTGCTCTCCTCCTGCGCGTCTGTTTACCGTAAAATCGCGCGTATACGCGCGGATAGCTTGACTCCGGTAAAACACCAGCATAGATATACTCCTTAATAACTGCCCACATCTTCCCCAAGGTACACAATAAGACACTTCAGCAGATCCCCATCGGGAATCCTCACGAATCTCCCGATTAGCCACTCCGGGCCTGGGCACACAAAGTTGTAATTAACTGATTTCCAATTTCCAGTCTTCATTATTCATCTTTTAATAATGCTTTTTCCGCCCAATTCCTTTGGAGGGGAGTGCAGACATATGTTCTCAGTCTTCAAACTGATTGGGCATAAAAAAGGCCACTGCAAATTTCATATTTCTTTATTTGTGGATTTCATGCATCTGTTTGCCAGTATTCATGCCCTTAGTGCTGTCATTATCAGCCAGCATTGGCAGAGCAGCCAAAACAATATTGAGAGCATGTGTGCTGTTTGACAAAAAGGTTAATTTATATAAAATAAAAAAACACTTGAGGCTTGTAGTGTAAAGACAGCCACTGACACTGGTGATGTTTTTTTTAGATTTTATATAACATTTTATTATTTTATTGTTTATTCTATTATAATTCTGGTCTAAGTGATTCCTAAATGGCCAGTGAGTTTATTTAACTGCGACTGAGTGAATACAGCCCAAACCCAATGTGTGTTAAAAACAGTTAATTTAGTCCGGTGTTATGTCGAATTTTGCTACCCATCGATACATGCTTCCCAAAGGTACTGCGCATGCGCCGACCTACACAATTTAATTCTTTCTCGTGTTTTATGTATAATTAATCTGGTTTAGGGGGCGTTATGTGCATTAAACAACCTGGACGCACTATCATTGCACAGAAGTGTAAATGGAAACTAAAAATTACACTTATTATCATAAATAAATACAAAAGCAGTTTGTAATGAGCTATATTTACTATAACTTTGCCATGGTACAATGAATTATGCACTCCAAATCTAATAACGTACATCTACTGGAATATCACTGGGTACATGCCCTAAAATAGTGCTTCTTTTGTATTTTTACAGTTAAATATTCATTGGGGCAGCACGGTTCGACAAGGTAGCAGAATTCGACAGAACACCGGCCCTCTTTCTCCAGTCCAGCTCCGCCCGCCCTCTCATCAACAGACTTTTGGAAGAAACCAAAGTCACTGGAAAAGAGGGGGAGATCTGAGATTTTGAGGCATGATATTTAATATAATTAAAATAATATATTTCACCGTTCCTATTAAATTATGATTATTTACGTTTATATCTCACGTTTTAATACAATATAACATATAATGAATATATTAAAACACACAAATTAAAAACCTTTCGGGCAACAAAAAAACCCCGAACCTAGTTTTGAATGGTCGTGGCTCCACTCCACTGAATCAGTTAGCCACAAGAAAGACGTCCTTTTCTCCGGGAGCTGCATGGGGACTGCAGGAGTCCAAAGCCTCGCTGTGTTTTATGGGGAACAGTTATTAATATTGGGTCAAATAATCCAGTATTTCTTCACTCTGGTGCTGAAGGTCCGCTGCGCTGCTGTTTACTGTGCTTCCCCTTTACTCTGTTTTCATTTAAAGCCCCTCAGTCTTAAAACAGCGGCACTAGCGGGCCTCCAGCGGGCCTTCAGCACCGATAGTGATTATTACCCTGCCGGATTAGATTAGAGCAGCGCGGCGGAGCTCTGTAAGTCCCGGTGAGTAATTTAGTTAGCTGACTGTTTCAGCTCTCGGTGAAGCGCGGTCTTATTATGATACTTAAACGGCGCTGGGTGTTTGTTTTGTTTCTGAACGAGCAGGTGCTGCTGCAGGTAATCGAGCTATCTGTAGCTAATTAGCTTAGCCAGCCATCCTCCGCTCGCTAGCTCGCTAACGTTAGCTATCTTACAGCGTTAGATAGATTAACACGCTTTAAACAGTCTTACCACTATTTAAAGACTGTTTAAAGCGTGTTAATGGCGAATAACGCTGTAAGATAGCTAACGTTAGCGAGCGGAGCATGGCTGGCTAAGCTAATTAGCTACAGTTAGCTCAACCGGCTAAGCTAATTAGCTACAGTTAGCTCAACCGGCTAGGCTAATTAGCTACAGTTAGCTCGATTACCTGCAGCAGCACCTGCTCGTTCAGAAACAAAATAAACACCCAACGCCGTTTAAGAGCTGATTCACGACCTTCTCTCCCAGCACAGGGTGTGTTTTTCTCAATCAGCAGCAGCTTTTAAATCACGCTGTAGTTCAGTAATAAGATCGCGTTTCACCGAGAGCTGAAACAGCCAGTTAGCTAACGGTAGTTAAAATACCTAACAGGCCTGAGAGCTCCTCTCGGTACTCCGGTCTAATTCGGCAGGGTTTTTGTAGATGTTTAATTTCTGAATCTTATTAATACTGAATTAAAGTATGGTAATCTGGCTAATATTAAAAAGTCAACTAGCTTTTTACCGAAACACTTTTAGTTAATTTATACCTAATTTTAGCGGTGTGTTCCCACAAGACGAATAAAAAAAAAAAATTAAAAAAAAGGGGTGGCCGACTGCGCATGCGCGAAATTTAGCGGCCGACTGCGCATGCGCGAATATTAGTGGCCGACTGCGCATGCGCGAAAATTAGCGGCCGACTGCGCATGCGCGAATATTAGCGGCCGACTGCGCATGCGCGAAATTTAGCGGTCGACTGCGCATGCGCGAATATTGGCGGCCGACTGCGCATGCGCGAATATTGGCGGCCGACTGCGCATGCGCGAATATTAGCGGCCGACTGCGCATGCGCGAATATTAGCGGCCGACTGCGCATGCGCGAATATTAGCGGCCGACTGCGCATGCGCGAATATTCGCGCATGCGCAGTCGGCCGCTAATATTCGCGCATGCGCAGTCGGCCCCCTCTTTTTTTTTTTTTATTCGTCTTGTGGGAACACACCGCTAAAATTAAGTATAAATTAACTAAGTGTTTTTGTAAAAAGCTAGTTGACTTTTTAACATTAGCCAGATTACCATACTTTAATTCAGTATTAATAAGATTCAGAAGTTAAATATCTACAAAAACCCTGCCGGATTAGACCGGAGTACCGAGAGGAGCTCTCAGGCCTGTTAGGTATTTTAACTACCGTTAGCTAACTGGCTGTTTCAGCTCTCGGTGAAACGCGATCTTATTACTGAACTACAGCGTGGTTTAAAAGCTGCTGCTGATTGAGAAAAACACACCCTGTGCTGGGAGAGAAGGTCGTGAATCAGCTCTTAAACAGCGCTGGGTGTTTGTTTTGTTTCTGAACGAGCAGGTGACGCTGCAACTGGATTTTATAAAGATATGAGAAAAGAATGCTTTCGTCGAGGATTTAACATGAAAAGGTAAGCTGCTGTTATGTTCTGATCTGTGCAGGCAGTTTATGCACTTAACGTAACTCCGTTAGACAACTAACTTACAGAGCTAGCGTTTGTTGTGTCTCCGGATTAGTTTTCTGCAGTCCATGATTATTAGCTAAGGTGTTTAGTTTATTTTGACCCCAAACAGCAGCATTCACTGCATTTTGCATACTATTAACTAACCGCGTGAATCCACTGTACGTGCAAGTTAGCGTTAACTTCATCACGAACGAGTAACGGATTAGTAAACACACTCTTGTCTTTTTTTTTGAATCCTCACAGTTTCTGTCAGAAAACACTGAAAGAAAACTTCTCCTCTGTCTCTGTTTATACAGCGATGGTTTGGGTTTAAAGCTGGGTTTGTTGTGCTGGATATTTGGTTAGGAGAAGGAGATTTTATAAGATGTGTGGCTGCATAATTGTGAACTGAGATCGCGGTCTGTGAAGTTACACCCGCAGCTAACCAGTGACTTTAAAAAACAAATAAACACAGCTGTTACTGGACTTGATGGGTTTAAAAAAATTAGTTAATTAATTTTAAAAGACTAGTCTACTAATGTTGGCCCTGCTGAGTCCAGCTGATCACCCAGAAATAAACATTACCTATGCTGGTCAAAAGCTATTTAAAGAGCTAACCTCCAAGGGTGTGTTTGTTTGTTTTTTTCTGGTTTTGAGCATTTTTTTAAGGAGGGAGTGTAAGTCTGTGCTGCAGTAGAAGAGTGTAATTTTAGAAAAGTTGCTGTATTTGTCTCACTGCCTTAGATAGTATAGACTTTAAACATGTTACTAAAAATTAACACTGGACCGTGTTTTTAAATACTTGCCATTCTGGATGTCCTGAACATTTTCATGCAGGCCTGTGTGTTTTAAAAAATATATATTTTATTCATTCTATTTTATGTCGGTTAGTTTTATTTATATAAAGTAAGACCTGTAGATCTACTTTATTGGATAAATTGATACAGCTACCATGAACTGTTTTGTTTCTGTTCTGTAAAATCAGGCCCAGTTCCAAAAGACACAACATCCTCAGTGTCCTGGAGCTCCAGCTGAAGCACTGGCCACCTTCTCCATCCCCACCCAAAAGAGGAAGATCAGCAGCAGTGGAGGGTCCCAGGATGTTGAGATGGTAGTGCAGAGCGGTAAGTCCCAATCACATTTTTAGCCTCTGAGTCAGTCATTTATTTTTCTTAATCCAATATTTTGGCAATGGAAAAAAAGGAACACATCCAAGTTGTCCCTTATGTTTTTATTAATAAATTAATTATTATTGAAACAATGATTTAAGAACATACCTAAATCAAAACTAAAAACTGTATATAAAATAAAATATTAGACAGAAACATCGTTACAATTCTCAGAGTACGCTGAGGCAGCTCGGCTTAAAAAAACTGTAAATATGCATTTTACAAAAGTTAGCTTAAAAAATAATAGTTTAAAAATGTAAGATGATGAATATATATGTTAATACATTAATAGCTTAATATTATTACTCTATTTGTTCTTATCACTGACTTACCGGGGGAACTAATTAAGGGACGGAATGATTTACCACCTGTTTCTCAGGTGGTAAATCATGTTTGTTGTTGAATGTGCATTTTTTTTCTTTCCCACCTTGTAAAATCCTGCCTTTGCAGTCCACTTTAAAATATTTCCAAACAGAGAGGTGTAATACGCTCTTTTGATCTTACAGCTGCTGCTCACACTGCTAATAAATAAAAAAAACACAGTTGATTTTATCGGAGCGCCAGTACCCAAACCCGACTGACTAAAACTTTCAATCGTAACCACCTTACACTTAACGATTGAGATGACACGACCGCAACTCAACTGCAGCTCGACTCTAGCCAGACTCTCGTGATTTTATCCTGACTCTGGAAATTTGTCTGCAACTGTGAAATCATTGGAAAATCGTTAGGTACCTGAACACTCTTCTCTCTTCACCCTTAATGTAGCAGCTACCCACTGAATAACTGTTTGCCTGTTCTATAGCGGCTGTAATTTCCTTCTGTCTGTTTCTTACACTCTGTAGGTACTTATATATTTTTTTAATTGAACGTGGCAGCGTGCCGACAATCACAAGTTTTGCAAATGTTGGGATAAATTTCAGCCAATTTAACTTTACTAGAATGTGCTCTGTGTACTCTGCAGGTACTTCTAAGGCAGCTAGTTGAAGGCGTGATTGAGGTCCATGCCAGAGGGGTTCTGCACTGTGACCTCAAGCCATAGAACATCCTGGTTCAGATGTACAGTTAGGAACCACGCCTTCATCTTCTGTTCTTCTGGTATGGGTTTTCAGTGAACACTACAGGCAGAGAACTGTCTTCGTAGAAGCTACCATTACTGAATAGAGATTCAGGTCAAAAACATTCCTTAACGCTCAGTCACTGTCTCTAATTTACTTTTCAGGACCTTCCTCATGAGTGGTTTACCCATGAGGCCAAATCCTCCACAGTGTTGCAGATAGGAATCATCCTGCTGTGTGTGAGAGGTGACCCTTCAACACCAGCACGGAGATCACCTCAAAGAAGTCTCAGATCATCTCTCCACCATCTGCTCTATGACCCCTGGCTAAGTATACACCACGACACAGCCACCACATCAGGCACACCTCAGTCAGGTACCATATAAAACAATAATAATAATTTTAAAAAATCTATATTTTCAATCTCTAGTTTAGAGAGTTCTCTAGTAGAGCTGGGCGATTAATCGATTTTATCGATAAATTCGAATTTATAGTTAAGGACAATGTGTTTTTATGAAAATCGATTTTCTCTGAGTTTTCTTTTTCACCACAGACGCTCCTCTGTGGGCACAGAGTGAGCTTAGCTAGCTCCCTCCATACCTCCCTCCCTCCAGCGCGCACCCCCTGCCCCTCCCTCACTCCCTCCCTTGCACGCACAAACACACATGTGCACACACACACACACACATACACAAAACACATGACGGCGGAGCTTAAGAGCAACTAGCTCCGTGATCTGGAGTTGGTTCGGTTTTGCGGCGTCGGACGTAGACCAAACAGGTCCTCGCTGTAAGGTGAATCAATTTATCACTATACCTTAAACAGAAGCATGTAGCGGAGTGGGAGAAGTGCTGCTACCATAGGAATGAACGCAGCAGCAGCACCAGTTCACCATTCAACGTTAATCAAGGAACTGTCCCTGGCACATCTTCCAACCGTGTACCAGGTTTTGTATGCACTACAAGTTAAGATGTTTTGCATATTCATGAGAAAAGATCTCATTTTATAGAACACTGGCACTTATTTAAATGCTTTGTTTTGCTATTCTAGCCCAATAGGGAAAAGTATTTACTTAAGAGCATATAAATTGTACTTGTTTTCTATTGTCTACTTTGTAAGTTTTATCAAAAAAGGGCACCATTTTATTTATTTCTATTTGTTTTTAAGGGTGTGCTTATTTATTTATTTATTTTTTAAGTTTGAGGGTGCATTGTGTCAGTACCTAAACTATGTTGGAGAAAGCTTTCTAAAAGTCACTAGATGTTCTCACTGTTTACAATAGTTTTTTTTTGCTTGTTTCTGGTTGCACTTTAACCACAAATGGAACATTTTAAGTGAAAACAAATTAAATAAGAACTAGTTTTTAACCATTTCTTTATAATCTTTAGTTTGATTTTTAGTAGGGGGAAAAAATCGATTTAAATCGAAAATTGGATTAAAGAAAAAAAAAATCTAAGATTTTTTTTTTTCGGCCATATCGCCCAGCTCTATACTCTAGTTTAGAGGTTTTTTTTTTATAAAACACACCTAAGGAAAATAGCAGGTATTAATAAAGCTATTGATTCCATACTTTTAAAAAGGTAATGATTTTCTTTAACTATATAAATGTTTTAATCGTTTTGTGTATTGTATGCTTTTAATTGCTTCCTGTTTTGTATTTGTGTTCATGTACTTAAGGCTTTAATCCTTTTATCTTGATATTGTTTATCTTTTGATGTTTATTAATTACTTAACTGTATTTATCTTTATGTAGTATACTGTTAGTGTTTTAATCCATACACTTTTTGTATATATTTCTTTTATTGCTTAGTTACTTGCTATATTAATGGTTATTGTATTGGTGTTTTAGTCTTATTTTGGGCTTATATTCATTAAAAACATTTTAACGTTTGTCTTTTAGTGCTTTAATCAATTAATATTGTACTTACCTTTTACTATTTTACTATTAATCTTTCTGTACTTAATTATACATTATTTTTTATTTATTTTTTTATAAAATTAAAGGCGGGTTTATTAATTGTATGTCTTTATACAGGATTTTATATTTGCATTGTATATATTTTTGTTTCATTTAATGTTTATGCTCTTTGTCTTTTTCAGATTTTTACATTTTTAATTTGTGTATTGACCCAAGGAGTATGGGTTCCTCTCAAGGTTTCTATCTCTCTTTCTGAGAGAATTTTCTTTGCCGCTGTCTCCTTTGTGCTTACTCAAAAGAGGTTTGGACACTTTTTTTTTTTTTTTTAACTGTTCTTAATTTTGTTTGTTTCTTAACTTTGTCAATAAATGTTTTTTTATTGCTATCACTTTTGTCTGTTTATTTGATCACACTATCGCTAAGTTTCTTGAAATGTGTTTATGGAAAAAAAATTATTTTAATATTTTATTAAATGTGGATTTGATGCCCACATTCAACCACTTTTGAACACTTCAACTAAACACTGAAAGAATAAATCAGAAATTATTGATTTATTATTAATGTAATGAACAGAGATGTTCTGAAGTTAAAAGCTGATTATCCCAGGTGTCTCATATTCCCAAATATGATAAGGTGGATAAGGTCATGTCAGCTCCAAGGACAATTTCAGTTTTGTATTTCAGTGAAAGTTATTCCTTTAATTGAATTTATATAAATAATGTATCTGGTAATATGCAAAGGCTCTCAGTGTTGTTACACCTTTTTGTTATACTTAAAACCAAAGTGTAATTTTCAACAACTCTATGTGATGTTTGACCACTTAGGAATTACACTGACATTACTTCTACAAGTCATGGGATAGTAGGTTTGAGGCTGATCATGAAGTGTTACCTCAATGTATTGGCCAGTAATTTATTATTGAAGGTTATTCATTCAAATTTATTGTGACTGGTGGTCTGCCTACAATTGTCTGTGCAACTCTGAGAAATATCTATATACAACTTTTAAAACGATTAAAGCTTTGGGATTTACATGTGCAAAATTAAGCCCTGCATACAGAAATATACTGATAACTTTCTGATGCTTTAAAAAATAAGAATCAAAGGAATCAAATTCCAAAAGATAAGCATTAGCATTTCAGAAGTACTGTCCGAGGTCAGCATACACACTAGAAGAACAGAGAAAACAAATCACAGTTCTTACAGTCTGCTTGTCTTACCAGGTTCCATGAGACACTGCAGTATCCCTTTATTCATCCAATAACATAAATTATACATTAATAAAACATTTGTTTTATTAGAAATACTTGTTCAAATTACAAATTAGCACCCACAACTCCACAGAGGTTGGAGGACCATAATTTAATATAATTATATATTTAAGTTACATGATTTTGAGCATATTACTACATTATTTTGCCTTTCAAAAAATGCCAAGTGAGCAAATCAAATCTAAAACTTTTTTTTTTTGTTCCCCCTCTGCATGTGATACATAGAGATCAGTAACATCTTTCAGTACAAATGGTCTGTAAAAACAATATGAAATTTGAAAAGGAAAAAAATACAAGCTACAAAAAATGTAACTTTCAAAATAAATTCATGGTGATCACTTGATTATGACAGAAATGGACACCTGCTAAAACCACATACCTATCCTTTTGGTTTGAGGTAAATCTGTCTACCACAAACCAAAATATACAATTACAGTAGAGGAATCCTGCTTTAAGATATTTGGCCTCAGATGCATCAGTAGCACTTTACAATTAATTTACATTGTTTAACCATACTTATGTTAGAATGCCTCAACTAATTATTATTATGACACTAGTTAAGATATTAATTCCTACAAAATGTTAAAACTGATATCGCAATTCATCTTTATTTACAACATTCTTAAGCATTACAATTTAGAAATGTTAAATAATATTTACCACTTAATGTTTATTACAGTCGTAAGTACTGTTATTTTTTACCCTGATTGTAAAGAGTTACAGATGCATCAGTAGCTGGGTAGAACAATATGAATATGACTGCTGTCTAAATAAATT